>NC_053491.1:445378129-445565673 GCF_905171775.1 Rana temporaria
TATCTCCTTGCCTTCCCTGGTGGAGTGATCTTCCTCCCACCCAGTAGTAGCCGGAGCCCGGAGAGTGAGACTTGATAGGCTGTGAGGCAGGCGGCGGCGGCGGCGGCGGCGGCGAGGGGCAGAGAGTCGCTGATTGCCGCCATTACTAGTTAAAAAAATATGTCCCCGGATTTCATTTTAAAAATCTGGTCACCTTACGATACAGTGATTTTTTAGAATTGATAAAGGCTTCCCATGGCAGTGACCCAGTTTCCTGCTTTTTTTTTTTTTTTTTAAATAGCTTAGCCTTGAAAATGTTCAGAAATAAGTATAAAAATTTGCCCCTTATAAACTTTAAAGGGATTCGCTGTTAAAGCGGAGTTCCACCCAAAAATGGAACTTCCGCTTTTCAGAATCCTCCCCCCCTCAATGGGAATTCAATGATCAGAATCATTTCATGGAAAATGGCAGTCTAAAAAAAAAAAGAAAAATTAAATAAAAAATAAATCAAAATTAAATAAAATAAAATAAATATAAGTATGAATAAAAATAAAAATGAAAATAAAAGGACCTTTTGACAAACATTACATCCCTGTGTCCCCCAAACCCAGCAATACCCTGAGACATGTACTTCCAAAAGACCCAACACCAAAACACAGGCAAAGTAAGTTGCCATATGCAGTGACGTGTAGTGAGGAATTCAAAGACCTGTATGGTGCGGAGGCAAAGCAACCCCTCAACAAACAAATGGCGAAATACAGGAGGTAAAATTCAACAGGTCAGTTTTTCTACACCTTAAAGGGTCATTGTTTTGAGGACAGTAAGGCCTTGTACACACGATCGAACATGTCCGCTGAAACTGGTCCGTCGGACCAGTTTCCGCGGACATGTTCGGTCGTGTGTAGGGCCGACCGGACAGTTTCCAGCGGACAAATGTTTCTTAGCATGCTAAGAAACTTGTCCGCTGGAAGCCTGTCCGTCGGACATGTCCGATGGTCAGTATGACTCATCGGACATGTCCGCTGGCCCGAAATCCCACACATGCGTCGAAGTGATTCGACGCATGCGTGGAAGCAGTGAACTTCCTGGCATCATCGTCGCTGCATTATCGTCGCCGCCACGTCACCGCGTATTCT
Source organism: Rana temporaria (assembly GCF_905171775.1). Classification (NCBI taxonomy): domain Eukaryota; kingdom Metazoa; phylum Chordata; class Amphibia; order Anura; family Ranidae; genus Rana; species Rana temporaria. The sequence continues at coordinate 445,379,245 of NC_053491.1, forward strand.
GTCCGCGGGGAATTTGGTCTGAAGGTGTGTATACACATCAGACCAAATGATCCCAGCGGACATGTCTGATGAAAACGGTCCACGGACCGTGTACGAGGCCTAAGATGAACATATTGGACTGAGAGGACAACTGGTTTGCAAGAGGCACGAAAGAATCCATCTATATCAAACTAGAACAGGATTGGGGGCCTTCAACACTCTCTGCCTTCCACAAATAATGTTGTTTTAACATCTGCACCCCGAAATTTTGACAACACTTGATGCCTTCAGCTATGTAAATCAAAGGATTAACACCTATGAACCTTCCTGACACCAAGGATGGGATTATGTAACTAGAACAAGGTGGTTCCACAACTTTCAAACCTCCCATTCTGCTCATAGACAATGCCATCTGCCTTTCCATGGTAAATGGATTAAAGGGGTTGTAAAGCTTAATTTTCTTTTTAAAATAACAAACATGTCATACTTAACGCCACTGTGCAGCTCGTTTTGCCCCGATTCATGTCTTCTGGGGTCCCTCGGGGGCTGTCTTGGCTCCTCCCCACTTCTGGTAACCCCCCCTGGGAAGCACTCTCCCAAGGGGGTTACCTTGCAGGCGCGCTCCTGAGTCCTGTATCTGGCGTCCCCCTGAAGTGGGACTTTAGAAGCCAGACACTGGGATATATGTAAAAACAATGTTAACGTACAAAAGTTTAAAAACATGAACCAAGATGAGTGTTGTTCATGTGTGTAACAATACAAGCATTAACAAAACATGTAACAAAAAACAAAAAAAATGACACTGAAACTCTCCTATGAGTGATGATCCCTGGTACCCTACGCGTTTCCAGTATACAACCTTCATCAGGGGTAACAAGCAGGGTTGAGTGGGTCAAAATTCTTTCTTACTCTAAAACAATGATAAAAAAAGAAATGCATCATAGAAGACTGCAGACATGACATAGGGTAACTGTGCATAGCTTTAAGGTTGCAGTATAGCTTCACGCAGTGCATGTGTTACATACCAATGCCAATGGTTCCATATAAGAAAACTAATAGAAACAAATTGTAGAGATGGGGATACCAAAAAGCATCAATTCAATCCCCAACTTGAACTTGAAATTGGTAGATTCAGGTCCTGGGTATAACCCGTGGGCAACGGTGTCCAAATTCCAATGATCCCGTAAGTGAAAAAGACAGAGACAGAACATAGAGTCAAAATCCAATCTTCTCCCAATGTGTAAAGGGAGATGGATCGGTGGCAGGGGGCAGACGATAAAGAAAGAATGCCAGAGTATGGTGGGGGGGGGGGGGGTAGGTCCATCTCAATATACTTAAATGCAGGATAGAAGGCAGCTAACCTAACCATCTCCTTGTTGTCTAATATGAACCAATGGGGGGGGGGAGTTGGTGTAAAAAAGAAGGGCAAGCCTAGCATATTCATAGTCAGTAGATTAAATAAAATTACCAATCGGAGCTCAGCAATACGGATATGGCGCTATCGGGACCTTTAATAAGGCAACCCCCAAATCAGTGGATGGCTCCAAGGTAGTTCCTATATGCCGCTGTAATGGCCCCTATGTGTCTGTAATTGAAAGTGCGAGATTGGCCCAAGTTCCTATACATAGAAAACTTGCATGGTTGCCCCCAACCAGTGGTGTAGCGTGGGGGGTGCAAGGGGGTCCACCGCCCCGGGCGCAAAATTTAGAGGGGCCCTGTCACGAGTGTGAAGAGGAGGGAGCGCCAACAACAGATGGGACATAGGAACATATGCATGATGTCACCACTCCAGGCTTTACCAGTCATTATCAAGCAAGCTCTCCTCTTCCCTACAGCCACTGCCGTCTCACATAGTGGATCATGTGACCAGACTAGAGATAGCTGAAAATAGGTAAGTCCATGGGTCAGGGGGGCGCAAATTACTTGCCTCCCCCCAGGCACTGACAACCCACGCTACGCCACTGCCCCCCAACCCCCAGAAGAGAAGTGCTCACCCCCGTATGGCAGTGTATCTGCGTAGTTGGCGTTTCCCCTCCTGAAAATGTGGCTTGAAGAAGCTACAAACGGACTTCAAAATTACAGACCAAAGCCAGTTGAATGTGACTAACTACTACTAGATACGATGGAAATTTGTAATGATAAAAAGATGGATTCACTACAAAGATATTCTTATCTACTCATTTTATACTCCTCCGCCCCTTTTTCTGTGCCCCTGGCAGCTGCCCTCCTCTATTATATAGTATCACCATTTGCATAAATACTGACCGTTTAATGTTCTTTAATCAAGCTGCAAAAATGACCGGGTAAGATAAGCCCACAATACTGATACACAGCAGCCAGCATACCGAGTGGAAACAATTTTAAAACATTGGTAACTATGCTACAGCCTGCCACAAAACCCACAGTTGTCTGCCACCGTTGCCACCGTGGTTAGGTGTGACCTTTATCATTTCCTGTGCAGTACAGAGAGTGAGCCCACAGCCCCGCTCTGCTTATCTCCCTAATAGATAATGTACAAGCTGCAAATGGCTGCTCTGCTTCCCTCTCTCCGGGTTATGTAAGTTCTCCCCGGCTTGTCTTCAAAGCTCAGCTAATGTTACAGCATGTTACAGAACCAGCTCACCCTGACCTCATTCTACGGAGGCGGAGACTCAGAGCACAGCGACCGTGATTACTGTACAGGAGAACGCGGAATCTCGCTGCATGTTTGTACTGATCACACCGCGCTGTGTAATAATACCCAATATTTCTATGCACACCGCACTGTATAATGATACCGAGTATATACACCGATAATGATCACACCGCACTGTATAATGATACGAGTATATACACCGATAATGATCACACCTCACCGTATAATGATACCGAGTATATATACACCGATAATGATCACACCACACCGTATAATGATACCGAGTATATATACACCGGTAATGATCACACCGCACCGTATAATGATACCGAGTATATATACACCGATAATGATCACACCGTATAATGATACCGAGTATATATACACCGATAATGATCACACTGTATAATGATACCGAGTATATATACACCAATAATGATCACACCGCACCGTATAATGATACCGAGTATATATACACCGATAATGATCACACCGTATAATGATACCGAGTATATATACACCGATAATGATCACACCGTATAATGATACCGAGTATATATACACCGATAATGATCACACCGTATAATGATACCGAGTATATATACACCGATAATGATCACACCTCACCATATAATGATACAGAGTATATATACACCGATAATGATCACACCGTATAATGATACCGAGTATATATACACCGATAATGATCACACCGCACTGTATAATGATACCGAGTATATATACACCGATAATGATCACACTGTATAATGATACCGAGTATATATACACCGATAATGATCACACCGTATAATGATACCGAGTATATATACACCGATAATAACCTCACCGTATAATGATACAGAGTATATATACACCGACAATAATGATCACACCGCACCGTATAATGATACCGAGTATATATACACCGATAATGATCACACCGTATAATGATACAGAGTATATATACACCGACAATAATGAATGATTTTTGACTGATGGTGTGTAGGCAAGACTGATGAAAGTCAGCTTTATCGGATATCCGACGAAAAAATCCATCGGATTAGATTCCATCAGATATCCGATCGGCTTCACTCTAACCTCTTCTTTTGACCTGAAGCAATGGATACATGCTTCTGCTCACTGTGATGGCAACACCCTAGACCTTTCTTTCTCCTATCTATGCACTCCGTGCAATCTTTCCAACAATCCTTTTCCTCTCTCTGATCACCACCTTAGTTTCACTCTCCTTCCAACCGCCTAACAGTTACTTGTAGAAACATTTGCCACTTTTATGTCCCGTGCACACGATCGAAAATTCCCACAGCAAAAGTCCAATGTGAGCTGTTGAATGGAAATTCCGACCGCGTGTAGGCTCCATCAGACTTTTGCTGTCGCTATTTCCGCCAACAAAAGATTGAGACCTGGTTTCTTAAATTTTCCGATAGAAAAAATTCCTATCGAAAAATCCGATCGTCTGTAGCAATTCCGACGCACAAAATTCCGACGCATGCTTGGAAACAATTCGACGCATGCACACTTTTGTGTGACCGTGTGTATGCAAGCTAAGCTTGAGTGAAATTCCCTCGGAAAAAACATCCAACTTTTTTCCGACGGGAAATCCGATCGTGTGTATGCGGCATAACCCTTCTCTTCTCTATTCTTCTCAACATAGCCACTTCTGTCTAAAACACTTCATTGTCATCCTCCTTGGACATGCTCACACTCTTCACTACAAACACAATTAGACCTCAACAACTACAACCTTGGCAACAGATTACACCAGAAGTCTCAAAAAACATAGCCATGCTCTTAAGCGCCTCTGGCTTATTACTAAGAAAGATTTCAACTAATATAAATCTGCCTCCCAAAAATACAATTCCTGCCTCCACACTGCCAAGGAGACGTTCCTGTCAACTCTTCTCTACCTCTACTCACTGCCCAGGACATAGCTAATCTCTTCAAAAATAAGATTGATACCATTTGTAATGAGACCTCCACTGTTACAAATGCCTCCCCAACTTAACACTCCATGTCCACAGGTACAATCATCACTTCCCTCAATCAACCTCGCTACTATGGATGAAGGCCCAGATTCACGTAGAATCGCGGCGGCGTAACGTATCGTAGATACGTTACACCGCCGCAAGTTTTCATCGCAAGTGCCTGATTCACAAAGCACTTGTGAGAAAACTTACGCTGGCGGCCTCCGGCGTAAGCCCGCGGAATTCAAAGGGGCGTGTGCCATTTAAATAAGGCGCGCTCCCGCGCCGGACCTACTGCGCATGCTCCCTTTTGAATTTCCCGCCGTGCTTTGCGCGAAGTGACGTCATTTTTTCGAACGGCGACGTGCGTAGCGTACTTCCGTATTCCCGGACGTCTTACGCAAAAAAGAAATTTTTTAAAATTTCGACGCGGGAACGACGGCCATACTTTATACAGCACATACGTGTGCTGTGTAAAGTTAGGGCACCAAAAACGACGACTAACTTTGCGACGGGAAACTAGACTAGCAACGACGTAGCGAACGCGAAAAACCGTTGTGGATCGCCGTAACTACTAATTTGCATACCCGACGCTGGTTTACGACGCAAACTCCCCCCAGCGGCGGCCGCGGTATTGCATCCTAAGATCCGACAGTGTAAAACAATTACACCTGTCGGATCTAAGGGCTATCTATGCGTAACTGATTCTATGAATCAGTCGCATTGATACTCTGAGAGATACGACGGCGTATCTGAGATACTCCATCATATCTCTGCTGTGAATCTGGCCCGAAGTTGCTAAACTTTTTTCTAATACCCACCTAACCACCTTCCCCCCTGGACCCTGTTCCCTGGCAAATTGTATGGTCACCCTTTGGCTCTCTCCTATACTCTCTAACTCACATCTTAAATTTCTCTAAGGCCTCATACACACGATAGGATAGCCAGAGGACAACGGTCTGAAGGACCGTTTTCATCGGTCAAAACCGATCGTGTGTGGGCCCCATAGGTTATTTAACCTTCAGTTAAAAAAATAGGAACTTGCTTTAAAATTTAACCGATGGACGCCTAACCAATAGGTCAAAACCGATCGTTGGTATGCAAAACCATCGGTTAAAAACCTGCGCATGCTCAGAATCAAGTCGACGCATGCTTGGAAAGCATTGAACTTCGTTTTTTTCAGCACGTCGTTTTACGTCACCGCGTTCTGACATGATCGTTTTTTTAACCAATGGTGTGTAGGCGTGACGGACCATCAGTCAGCTTCATCGGTTAACCTAAGACAATGGTCCTTCAGACCGTTGTCCTCTGGTTAACCTATCGTGTGTACGAGGCTTAACTCTTTTGGTATCTTCCCCAACTCTCTAAAACATGCACTAGTCACCCCCATACTTAAAAAACCCCATCAGTCTTAACAACCTACGCTCTATTTACTTGCACCCCTTTTCCTCCAAACTCCTTGAATGTCTGGTCTAGAGTGACCACTTTACTGGGAATAGCCTTCCTGATCCTCTTCAGTCTGGATTTTGCCCTCAACACACCACAGGAACTGCTCTCCTAAAACTCACAAACAATCTACTAATGGCTAAAACCAATGGGCACTATTCTGTACTCCTACTCCAGGACCTCTTGCCTTTGACACAGTGGACCACCCCCTCCTCCTCAAAAAACTCCATGCCTTCGGTCTTTGTGACTGTACTTTGCTGACTCTCACCGCACCCTCAGCGTCACTTAAAATTTGACTTCTTCCTCACCTCTTCCTTTCTCCGTCAAGGTCCCCCAAAGTTCTGTTTTTGGACCTCTTCTATTCTCAATCTACCCCCCCCCCCCCGGGTTAGTTGTAAGCCTCCCATGGCTTTCATTATAATTTCTATGCTGACGATACCCAAATCTATCTCTCCACCCCTCTGCTCTCTCCATCGATCTCCTCGTACATCGCTAATTTACTAACCGACATATCAGACTGCATGTCACACCACTTCCTCAGACTTCCTCAGATTTAATCTATCCAAAACCAAGCTCCCATGTGCCTCTTCCCCTCACTTCTCTGTCAATGGCACAATCATCAGCCGGCCCCCCCATGCCAGGGTGCTAGGTGTAATCCTGGACTCTGAACTCTTGGACCCACATCTAATTACTGTCCAAAGCTTGCCGCCGCAACATTTCCAAAATACGCCCCTTCCTAACCAATGACACTACAAAACTTCAAATTCACTCCTTGGCTATACTGTATCCAGGGCCGTTTGAAGGAATTTGGGGGCCCCAAGCAAAATGGGGGCCCCCAAGCACCCCCCCCACATGCAAAGCTTACGTTAACGCTACACTAATTTTTTTTTCTATTCTTACCTCCCGTTCTTCCCTGTAGGCTGCCGCTGTAGCGTGGCCGAGCTCCTCTTCCCCCTGCCTCTTCCCCAGTCCCCTATCAGATAGTGCAGGGTACCGCGCGTGGTACAGGAGATTCAGTTTCCTGTTTTCCCAGACGGACTGAAAGGAAGTGAGCACTCAGTGTGCACTTCCTGTCAGTCCGGCCGGGAACAGGAAACTGAATCTCCTGTACCACGTGCGGTACCCAGTCAGACTTACAGGACTCCAGGAGGCAGGAAGAGGAGCTCGGCCATGCTACAGCCTGGGAAGGGGAAGTTGGGGGCCCCAGGCCAGCTCGGGGCCCCAAGCAATTGTTTGTTTTACCTGTCCTGTAGCGACGGGCCTGTCTGTATCTCACCTCGACTACTGCAACTCTCTCCTCATTGGATTACCTTTACATAGGCTATCCCCCTTCAGTCCATAATGAATGCTGATGCCAGACTCTCCCACCTTATCAACCATTCTGTGTCTGCTACTCCTCTCTGCCGATCCCTCCATTGGCTTCTGCTTACCCAATGAATTAAATTCTAAATACTAACAATATCTTACAAAGAAATCCACAATTCGGCCCCCAACTACATCACTAACCTATTCTCAAAATACCAACCTAATCGTTCTCTTCGTTCCTCCAAAGCTTTCCTGCTCCCTTGTCACCTTCTCCCATTCGCTCGCCGCAATCTGTCTATCTCCTACTCGGTCCACATTTAGGTGATTCCTGAAAACCCTTCTCTTCAGAGAATCCTATCCTGCCCCCCACCTAACATCTGTACTGTTATTTTCTCCATCAGTTCATCCACCACAATTATTACCCATTGTTTACCGTATTTATCTGCGTATAACGCGCACCCCAAACTTAGAAGGGAAGTTTAAGGAAAAAAAACTTACATTTTTCGGTGTCCGTCTTCTGTCTTGCCCAGCGTCCATCTGCGGCTTTGGAGGTGTCCATCTGCTGTCTTGCCGGATTTTCTGTATCCTGCGGGCGGAGCCGAGCAGGATACTCGGCTCGGCTCGGCTCAGTCTATGTCGGCTTCTCTCGCGGTCCTGCGGGCGGGGCCGAGCCTAGCCGAGTGCGCAGTACACTCGGCTCGGTCATTGTCGGCGGCGCTCAGAGACAGCGGGGATCGGCGTATGACGCGCACCCACGATTTCCCCCTGATTTTAAGGGGAAAAAAGTGCGCGTTATACGCCGATAAATAAGGTAATTTGACCTTCCCTCATAGAATGTAAGCTCTAACGGGCAGGGCCCTCTGATTCCTCCTATATTGAATTATAATGTAACTGTACTGTCTGCCCTCATGTTGCAAAACTGTTGTCGCTATATATATCTTGTAATACAATAATAATGCACACCCTTACTGTTAACTGCTTGTTTGTTATTTTTTTCAATATCACATTTTGTTCATTGATATGCAGCCACTGTGGTGTACACCTACCTGATCATTACTTACTGTAATCCACATCCTTCCTGAACAAGATTGGCTATAAAACACATAATAAGATAAGAGACATGAACAGTTTAATGAGTTTATACAGTGAGCTGCAAAGGTCTGTGAACTTTCATGATACAGGATTAGTGGAGGACAGCCATTTCTTGATGTCTGTTACACATAAATAGCAGCCGTACGAACATATAAAACAATAAAATAAAAAAATAAAAAAAACAACATACTAACATAAAAAGTATAAAAATACAGAAATATAATCTCTTATAAGCATTACAATGTCCTCAGTCTTTTTTAAAGTGGTTGTAAACCCACTTTTGAAAAGAATAAAAAAAATAACACCTGAATCGCAAAAAGGGGCAAGGTCCTTTAGCTGCATTTTGGTCCGGGTCTTAAATGGTTAAACAGAAACGGTGCCACCCTTTTCTTAGTGAGAGCTTTGTCTCTTCTTATTTTCCTTTTACTTTCCAAGATACGTTTAATAAAATAAAATTTGTTTTTATTATACATTTTATATTATTTAATTATTTATTCTTTTATATTCTTTTATATATAATTTCTTTATATTGTTTTATAAAGGGAGGCCCCTTCTGTCAGATTGGTACTTGTAAAAGTGGCTGAAAGAGGCTGGAGAAGAACAGTACTACTAATATGGATCTGCCATCCAGCTAGGGTTAAAACTACTTTAAAATATACTATAATTTTATATACTGTACATGTGGTCCAGGCCATGTTTCAAATGTGGGTGTGTGGAGGGTCTGTATCAGTGAATTAACCTGTGTTTGCATGCACATTATTCCAAAGCAAATATTTCACTGCATCTGCAGGTTTGGGGGTTGTCAGGAACACATTCTGATCAAACCCCCATTCCCAAGTAAACCCATGTATAGAAGATATACATTTCTACAGAATATTAGATAAGATCCATCGTGTTATATCACGCTATGTGCGCATTCCTGGGGAAATGTAGACTAGCAGCTTCACACCACCTTGCCCCAGCCTGATCCAGACTTCAATGTCATATGGGGCCAGATTGTGTAATTCTGTATATACAATACTCTGCTTATATCTGACTCACACTGATATCAGTGATAGCTTACAAATTGCACATAAGGATATTTTTAGAATAAGGTGTAGATTACAGGGGGGGGGGGGGGTCCAAGAGTCAGGCCATCTAAAACCCATATTTTGCTTACAGATAGTTAATGGAAGGGGTTAATTAACCACCAACTTTTTTTCTGGGTCTCAGGTCCACCAAGAGGTCAGATCTGCCCTGTAGAAGTGTCTAGAGCAGCCCTTCTCAACCTTTTTAACACAGAGGAACCCTTGAAATACCGTATTTATCGGCGTATACCACGCACTTTTTTGCCCTTAAAATCAGGGCAAAATCGTGGGTGCGCGATATACGCCGATACCCGCTTCCCGCGCCGTGTTTGAACCACTGCGCCGACATATACAGAGCGCAGTACACTCGGGTATACTCGGGCAGGCTCGGCTCCTCTCGCGGTCACATCCTGTGCGTCCTGTACGTCCTTTACGCGAGAGGAGCCGAGCCTGCCCGAGTATACCCGAGTGTACTGCGCTCGGTATATGTCCGCGCAGTGGTTCAAACACAGTGCGGGAAGCAGGGATCGGCTGAAGAACACAGCGGGGAGGACACCACGATGGCCGCAGAAGAACGCCGGACCGGACAAGGCCGCCGATGGACGCCGGGCAAGACACCGACGAGGGGCATCCAAACTGTAAGTATTTATTTTTTTCCAGGAATTTTTCTTCTAGGTTGGGGGTGCGCGCTATACGCCGGGGCGCGGTATAGGAAGAGAAATACGATAGTTCTTTGGTCTCGGGGAAACCCTGCTAAAAATTTGAAATCTGCAACTCATGATAAATTAGTGTGATGGTCAGTAAGAAGAATGGTCCTTACACTTGTGGTCATTACGAAGAATTACCCCCTTACAGATAGCTAAAAAGATCAATAGTGTCAGTGGGAACTTATCTGAGAGGCAGAAATTGCCCAATGCTGAAGGAACCCTTAGCAACCTCTGGAGGAACCCTGGTTGAGAATCACTGGTTTAGAGTCTAATGCCGCGTACACACGATCATTTTTCGGCATGAAAAAAACATTGTTTTTCAAAAACGTAATTTAAAATGATCGTGTGTGGGCTTCACATCATTTTTCAGGTTCTGAAAAACGACAAAAAAAACAATTCGAACATGCTGCATTTTTTAACGACGTTTTAAACTATGTAGTTTTTCGGGTTGTAAAAAATGATCGTGTGTGGGCTAAAACAACGTAAAAAACCTGCCCATGCTCAGAAGCAAGTTATGAGACGGGAGCGCTCGTTCTGGTAAAACTACCGTTCTGAATGGAGTAAGCACATTCATCACGCTGTAACAGACAGAAAAGCGCAAATCGTCTTTTACTAACACGGAATCAGCTAAAGCAGCCCAAAGGCAAATGGAGCTTCCCCTTTATAGTGCCGTCGTACGTGTTGTACGTCACCGCGCTTTGCTAGATCATTTTTTTAAAACGATGGTGTGTAGGCAACGTCATTTTAACCACTTGGGATCCGCCTGCCGTCAATTGACGGCTACAGTGCGGATCCCAAAAGCCAAACCGCCGTCAATTGACGGCCGCCCCTTTGGGCGTTCCCCGCGCGCGCTCCAGAGCGCGCTGCGGGGAAAATCTGTGTTGGCCGTGTCCCTCGGACACAGCCAATTACAGATCGCCGCGAACGGCCAATCAGAGTGGCCGTTCGCGAGGCGATCTGTGCGGCCAATGAGAGAGGATCTCATATGTAAACATATGAGATCATCTCTCATTGCCGTTTTACACAGAGACAGCGGTGCTGTCTCTGGAGAGGAGACCGATCTGTGTCCCTTGTACATAGAGACATACTGTAGATCGGTCACCCCCCCAGTCACCCCCCCTCCACCTACAGTTAGAACACTAAGCAGGGATACATTTAACCCCTTCCTCACCCCCTAGTGTTAACCCCTTCAATGCCAGTCACATTTATACTGTAATTAGTGCATATTTATAGCACTGATCGCAGTATAAATGTGAATGGCGCCAAAAATGTGTCCGATGTGTCCGCCATAACGTCGCAGTCCATTAAAAATCGCAGATCGCCGCCATTTCTAGTAAAAAAAATAATTAAAAAAAAATAATTCTGTCCCCTATTTTGTAAGCGCTATAACTTTTGCGCAAACCAGTCGCTTATTGCGATTTTTTTTTTTTTGTTTACCAAAAATATGTAGAAGAATACGTATCGGCCTAAACTGAGAAAAAAAAATGTTATTTTTTTTTTAAATTGGGATATTTATTATAGCAAGAAGTAAAAAATATTGTATTTTTTTCAAAATTGTCTCACTTTTTTGTTTATAGCGCAAAAAATAAAAACCGCACAGGCGATTAAATACCACCAAAAGAAAGCTCTACTTGTGGGGAAAAAAGGACGTCAATTTTGTTTGGGAGCCACGTCGCACGACCGCGCAATTGTTAGTTAAAGCGATGCAGTGCCGAAAGCTGAAATTTCACCTGGGCAGGAGGGGGGTATATGTGCCCAGTAAGCAAGTGGTTAATGATGAAGTTGGGAAAACTTCGTTTTTTCGACATGCTGAAAAACGACATTTAAATTGCTGCTGATTTTACCCATGATTTTGGTAACAAGAGAGATAGGTGAGAAGACATCTACTTAGGTTTGGTGAGCTTATGTTTGAAGCAGCAACTCTTGATTGAGCCAAGTTTGGTGCAGTGGCTCTGGTGTTTCCTATGATGGTTGTGTGGCAGAACTATTGACTGATAGGCAAAGTTCAGCACTAAACTCAGGAGATGAAGCCGATCAGCTCCTAAGTTTCTGATCCTTCTCTAGAACCTTTAGTGCAGTAGTCTCCAAACTGCAGTCTGGGAGCCGGATGCATCCCTTTGCTTGCCTTTTTTGTAGCCCTTGGGGCACTATTCTTTTAACTGGTACAAGACACTTTTCTGCCAACTGCCATCAACAGTGAAGCCCCATTTTCCCCATTGATACCAACGATATGGCATTATTCCTCAACCTAATACCAAATGAAAATTTCCACTCCCGCTGGCCGCAGTCTAAAAATTGAAGAACAATAAACTGGCCCTTTGTTTAGAACGTTTGGAGACCCCTGCTTTAGAGCCTTCCTTAACCACTTAAGACCCGGACCTTTAGGCAGCTAAAGGACCCGGCCAGTTTTGGCGATTCGACACTGCGTCGCTTTAACTGACAATTGCGCGGTCCTGCAACTTGGCTCCCAAACAAAATTGGCGTCCTTTTTTTCCCACAAATAGAGCTTTCTTTTGGTGGTATTTGATCACCTCTGCGGTTTTTATTTTTTGCGCTATAAACAAAAATAGAGCGACAATTTTGAAAAAAATGCAATATTTTTTACTTTTTTCTATAATAAATATCCCCCAAAAATATATAAAACATAATTTTTTTCCTCAGTTTAGGCCAATACGTATTCTTCTACCTATTTTTGGTAAAAAAAAATCGCAATAAGCGTTTATCGATTGGTTTGCGCAAAATTTATAGCGTTTACAAAAAAGGGGATAGTTTTATTGCATTTTTATTTTATTTTATTTTTTTACTACTAATGGCGGCGATCAGCGATTTTTTTCGTGACTGCGACATTATGGCGGACACTTCGGACAATTTTGACACATTTTTGGGACCATTGTCATTTTCACAGCAAAAAATGCATTAAAAATGCATTGTTTACTGTGAAAATTACAATTGCAGTTTGGGAGTTAACCACAAGGGGGCGCTGAAGGGGTTAAGTGTGATCTCATATGTGTTTCTAACTGTAGGGGGGTGTGGCTGTATGTGTGACGTCATCGATTGTGTTTCCCTATAAAAGGGATCACACAATCGATGACAGCGCCACAGTGAAGAACGGGGAAGCTGTGTTTACACACAACTCTCCCCGTTCTTCAGCTCCGGGGACCGATCGCGGGACTCCAGCGGCGATCGGGGTCCGCGAGTCCCGCGGCCACGGTCTCGTAGCTTCGGACCGGGTCACGTGCACGCACCCGCAGGGCGTGCGCGCGACCTCACGGCTGGGCTTAAAGAGCCACGTACATGTACGTGGATGTGCCCAGCCGTGCCATTCTGCCGACGTATATTGGCGTGAAGGGGTCCTTAAGTGGTTAAAGCGGAGTTCCATCCAAAAATGGAACTTCTGCTTTTCGGAACCCTCCCCCCCCTCCGGTGTCACATTTGGCACCTTTTAGGGGGGAGGGGGTGCAGATACTTGTCTAAGACAGGTATTTGCACCCACTTCCGGGAATACACTCCTGCGGCAGTCACGCCCCTACCCGCACCCCCAGCTGTCTTCTAGGAAACACACTGCTCCCAGGAGAAAGCGGGGACCAGTGACGGCGCACCGTTCTACTCACGCATGCGCAGTAGGGAACCAGGCAGTGAAGCCGCAGCACTTCACTTCCCGATTCCCTCACCGAGGATGGTGGCGGGTGCAGCCGAGGGACAAGTGATTGCTCAGCCTCATCTGCTGACATCACGGGCGCGCTGGACAGGTAAGTGTCCATATTTTAAAAGTCAGCAGCTGCACTATTTGTAGCTGCTGCCTTTTAAGAAAAAAAAAATTGACGGAACCTCCACTTTAATAGCAATATATAGCATCTTGTAAACACAGGGTTTTTGTATTGAGGTTAATTGAGAAATCCTGGTGGCATCGTCTCTCACGTCATCACAAACTCCCATGAACTCCATTTCTGCCTTGCTGCAGCCACAAACCACTGTAAACTGCATTTTCTTACAATGAAATTATTGGGAATGTAAAAGCAGCTTAAACCAGCTTAGAAGAAGGGTTATTGAAGTTCAGAAGAAGGTCAAATGAGGTCAGATGCACCCCTGAAGAAACCTAGCATCTAAAGCACCTGGAAATGTGCTTGAGGCAGGTCTTAAATAAATATATTTGAAAGTAAGTTGCCCAGTACAGTTGTCTTTTGCTGTAATTCTCACCTCCTCTCCTGCGCTGTTTCCTGTAGACTTATGCCCTGTACACACGATCGGTTCATCTGATGAAAACAATCTGATATCAGATATCATCAGTCGTGCCTACACACCATTGGTTAAAAATCCGATCGTGTCCAACGCTCAGGCGGCTGCAGCATTTATAGGAAGCGTGGCAAGGGCCCTAATTGGGGCCCCAGGCAAGCTCGGGGCCCCAAGCAATTGCTTGGTTTGCTTGCCTTGTCGCGACGGGCCTGGCTCAACGCCAAGGTCAGTCAAGAAAAGGTGATGAGATCATCTGTGCAGTCAGTTAACTGGTTAAATAAAAAATGGCATCCCAGTCCCCCTAGGAATCCCCTTAACATGGGGTGCAGCCGCCAACAGAATGGCTGGAGTACACGGTTCTCTTCTGACAGGAATCTGTATCCAAACTGAGAGCCCTGAACTATTCTCAGGTTTGGCTTATAATAAGCATACACACTTGTATACTCATGCAACCTGTAGGTCTCCTCTCCAGTAAGACCTGAACAGAGGGATGGAGACTTTTTCCCACCCAAATCTCTCTGACGTCTCCAAGCTCCAGACCCTGATCCAGGTTTGCAAAACCCTGGGAAAACTGAAATCCCAATCTTCTCCATTCAGAAACCATATTCTGGAGCTTCATGTGAGCAGCCAGAGGACATGTATTAAAGTGGAGTTCCACCCCTGTTTTTTGTTTATTAAAAGTCAGCAGCTACAAAAAGCGACACTTACCTGCCCCATGGTCCAGCGATGCAGTCGCCCTGAGGCTTGCTTCTCTCCCCCTTCTCTCCCCCTCTTCTCCCCCTCCTCTCCTCGTCGCCGTCACCGTAACTGTGGGCACCCGGCCGTGACATCTTGCGGCTTCATGGCCGGGCACGCACTGCGCATTCGCGAGTCACGCTGCGTGCTCCTATTGAGCAGCCGATCTTCTGGGACCGGAGTTGTGTCCCAGAAGATCGCTGGCAGGGCGAGAGTCGAAAGTCGCCTAGGCGGCCGAAAAAAGGAAGGAGAAAGTGGGACAGGAAAATGTTGCATGTAAGGGGGCGAGGAGTGCTTAAAGCGGAAGTTCCACTTTTGGGTGGAACTCCGCTTTAACTGTTTAAATAAAAAATGTCACAAAAGCTCTCCCAGTCCTGTGGCAAGAAACCCCCCTAACATGGAGTGTAGCCACCAGCAGGATGGCTGGAGCACACAGCTTGCTTATTACAGGGCTCTGTATCCAAAATGGGAACCCTAAGCTATGCTCAGGCTAAGCTTATAATAAACATGCACACTTGCATACTTACGCAACCTGCAGGTCTCCAGCAAGACCTGGACAGAGGATCGGAGATTTCTTCCCGAATCCCAGCCAAATCTCTTTGAACTCTCTAAGCTCCAGACCCTGATCCAGGGTTACAAAACCTGAAATCCCAGTCTTCTCCATTCAGAACAATATTATGGAGCTTCACACACAGCCTTAGTGTGAGTCCCGTGTCATTCTGATATCCATTTCCTAAACTCACACCATGGCAGGTATTGGAAAACAACAGTAGGAAGTTGTAACGGTCAGGGGTTAACATTGTTTACGATATTCCATTCCACCAACCCAAGACATGCTTATCCGACACTCCACAATCCAGCAGACAGGACCCATTGGATTTCCCCCAGACAAACGAGACACACACAGCTCTGTTCTCTGGTTCCAAACGAATGACACTTTAATGGTAAACTCAGCTGGTTATATACAGTTAAAAAGCATGCTGCATTAATCACAGGGACAATGACACACTCCACCCACAACATCACACAAAGGGGTGCTAACGAGTCCACATCTTAGACAGACTTTCTGACTCCGCGATAAGCTATTCTCACCTACATAATCCACATCCCTTTAGTAAACATAATTGACATGCTAATCCACTACACCTGAAAGGTCAAACATCTGACCTTTCAGACTGCCAACACATATCTACCATCAATAGAACTTTCACACAATACAGTGTCATTAGCATACATAATGAAACGTTCTTGAGAGGCAGACTTAATTAGCACAATAGACAATGAAATACAATCACAGCAAGCTTTTACCATTACAGCCAGGTAGACTTGATTAGCACCTCAACAGTCTATGTGTCCCCACATGAATGAATACTGTCCTATTGACCTGTTGGGGTCAGAATAAACCACTTGTAATATTTCAAGATATCCTGCAATACATGAATTATCATTACTGTCCCATCTCATGTAATTCATGATATAATTTCTCAGTCATCCTATGCCCCTATTGGACATAGGATGACCCTAGACCCAAGAGTCATTAGTGAAGCTGGCACAGGAGTACATTGCATCCTTCAAAAGTCTCTGGTTATCACGGGCCATTCCGTTACAGAAGTGAATGCCTATTCCTGGAAACGTGCAATGTCTGTGATCGCACTGTCATAGGACAGGCACAATCGATTAACATGGAAATCTGGTTTTGAGCAATGAAGGGATTTGCTGCAATTCACACTTGAGTGTAATGCATTCACGGCAATTTTGAGAGTTTTGCATGTTTTTTGAGTGTTTTTAAGAGTGACATGCCATACAAGGGGTTCTTTTGGATTAGGTTTGTGTGTTTTTTGGCCCCATAACTTTTTATTGTGGGAGCACCTGAGAAACCTGCATAACAGGTATTTTTGTACATTTTTTAGGTGCTCCATTTAACCTTTTTCTCTGCCACCAACACAATTTCCCGTATACACACGATCATTTTTCGGGTTGTAAAAAATTAAGTCTTTTTTTTTTTATGTCACTAAAAATGATCGTGTGTGGGCTTCAGAGCATTTTTCGGGTTCTGAAAAACGGGCAAAAAAAGATTCGAACATCCTCTATTTTTTCACGACGTTTTTAACGTTGTCGTATTTCGGGTTGTAAAAAATGGTCGTGTGTGGGCTTTAACGACGTGAAAAATCCGCGCATGCTCAGAAGCAAGTTATGAGACGGGAGCGCTCATTCTGGTAAAACTAGCGTTCGTAATGGAGTAAGCACATTCATCACGCTGTAACAGACAGAAAAACGTGAATCGTCTTTTACTAACACGGAATCAGCTAAAGCAGCCCCAAGGGTGGCGCCATCCGAATGGAACTTCCCCTTTATAGTCCTGTCGTACGTGTTATACGTCACCGTGCTTTGCTAGAGCATTTTTCACTATCGTGTGTAGGCAAGGCCGTTTTAATGATCAAGTTGAAAAAAACGTAGTTTTTTCTAGAGCCTGAAAAATTTAGTTTTTTACAACCCGAAAAATGATCGTGTGTACGCGGCATAAGGCTTACATCAGCAGCAGTGTATTAAACACACAGCCGCAACTGTGTTTACACCTGTCAAGCCGACTGTCGGCTTTCACTTCCACACACTCCCCAACTGACCATATATCCCGATCTCCATTGTCCAACCTGTGGGTCAGCATGGCCTCTGCCTGGGACCAGCACATCCATTCACTGAGCTCCCCTCCAGTAAATGAACACAGAAGCAGTGCTTGATCAGCTTCACTGGGGTCCCTAGGCGACATTAGGGATCTAATAAACTTCTAATGTCTCTTAATCACTTCAGCCCAGGAAAAATTGGCTGCCCAATGACCCGGACCATTTTTTTGTGATTCGGGACTGCGTCGCTTTAACTGACAATTGCGCGGTCGTGCGACGTGGCACCAAAACAAAATGGACGTCCTTTTTTCCCCACAAATAGAGCTTTCTTTTGGTGCTATTTGATCACCTCTGTGTTTTTTTGGGGTTTTTTTTGCGCTATAAACAAAAAAAGAGCGACAATTTTGAAAAAATAGTTTTTACTTTATGCTATAATATGTATCCCAAAATATATATATATATATATATATAAAATTCCCACAGTTTAGGCCGATTTGTATTCTTCTACATATTTTTGGTAAAAAAAAAATGCAATAAGCGTATATTAGTTGGTTTGCGCAAAAGTTATAGCGTCTACAAAATAGGGGATAGTTTTTATGGCATTTTTATTATTATTTTTTTTACTAGTAATTGCGGCGATCTGCGATTTTTACCGTGACTGCAATATTGCGGTGGACTCATCAGACACTTTTGACACTATTTTGGGACCATTGTCATTTATTGCTATAAAAATGCACTGATTACTGTGTAAATGACACTGGCAGGGAAGGGGTTAAACACTAGGGGGCGATGAAGGGGTTAAATGTGTCCTAGGGAGCAGGGCAGACATAATAGCATCATGGGCCCCTGGGCAAAGTAATGCTCTGGGGCCCCTACAATGACAGTGCAGGTAAACAGACATCAAGTAGGTAGGAGGCAGACTGCCTCCCCTGTACATCTGTCTTTCTCAGTGCCATCATGGTGCCCCAAATTTCGAGGCAGCGTGGGCTCAAGGACAAGCTGCTTTGGGCAAAGTACAGGGGGCCCCCATGCAGTTGGGGCCCCTGGGCAGTGCCCAGGTGTGCCCTCTCATTACTGTAAAGCCCCATACACACCATCAGATTATCTGCAGATTTTTGTCTTCAGATTTACCAAAACCATGTAGTACAAGGGCCTGCCTGATTGCATACAAATTGAAACTCTTAAGGTTTGACCTCCTATTAGATGGTTTTGGTAAATCTGAAGACAAAAATCTGCAGATAATCTGATGGTGTGTATGGGGCTTAAGACAGCCCTGCTAAGGAGTGATTCTAACTGTGGGGGGGGGGGCTGGGCTACAAGTGACACGACACTGATCACTGCTCCCAATCACAAGGAGCAGTTGATCACTGTCCTGTCACTAAGCAGAACAGGGAAATGCCTTGTTTACATAGACATCTCTCCGTTCTGCCTCTTCGTCCCGGGGGCACGGTCACGGAGCTAGCGGCGGGCACGTGTGCACCCGCTAGGCGGCATATTCAAAGCAACGTACACGTACGTTGCTTTGCCTGCCTGTGCCATTCTGCCGACGTATATAGTGGTGAGGCAGTGGCTAAAAGAGGACCTGTCACCAGAAATATGCCATAAAGATGAGTTAAAAAAAATGAAATAACAAACAAGAAAATTAAAAACATGAATGCATGCGTTCGGTGGACTAGATACATGCATGGAAATTGCATTACATTTTAAATATCGCCATGCACCCTGAACAATAATAATTCTAGGACCATCATTCAGGGCTACCTTACTGTAAAACTGATGAACTATAAGGACTTTTAAAATGTTGCCTGTAGCCATTTCAGAGGTGTGCAAAATTTGATGGATTGACATGTTTGGTATTTATTTACTCATTGCAACCTCATTGTTTTTATTTTACCATGAATTGGGTAAAATATTGTGTTTGTGGACAACAAAATTAACTTTTGTACATTTTTACTACAAATATGTCCACCACTTGCTCAATCTCAATGGATGTTACAGTAATTGTTAGATGAACAGAAGGAAGGATGGATGGTCGGATTACAGTAATGGAGGGAGCGATAGAAGGAAAGAATTAAGGAAAGAAGGATGGGTGGAAGGAACAAAGAAGGGACAGACAGATGGATGGTAGGAGGGAGGGAGGGATAGAAGGCAGGAAGGGAAGAAGGAAGGAAGAATGAACAGATGAATCAAGGAAGGGATGGAATGAAAGAAGGAAGGATTGAAGAAGGAAGAAGGGAGGATGGATGGAAGGATGGACAGATGCATGAAAGACAGGAAAGATGAAAATAAGGAAGGATGGTCAGATGGAGATAGCAAGAGAGGAAAGTTAGGAAGGAAGCAAAAAGAAAAGATGGACAGATGGATGGAAGGAAGGAATGGGGCATAGCTGAATGCACAAATGGATCGAAGGAAAGATGGGTGGAGGGAGGGATGGATATATGGATGGAGGCATGGCTGGACTGACAGACGGAGGCATGGATGGATGGATATTTGGATAGATAGATGGATGGATGTATATATGGATGGATGGAGGCATGGATGGATATATGGATGGATGGATAACGGGACGGATGGACTGAGGCATGGATGGACTGATGGGGGATGGATAAATGGATGGAGGGATGGATGGGTGGAAGGAGAAGGAGGGGTAATAGTGTAGTAGGAAGGAATTGAAGGGACAGGGGGAGGCTGGCATGGATGGATGGATATATGGAGGCATGGATGGATGGAAGGAGGGGTAGGTGGATGGATGGATGGCTGGGTAATGGGCTGGATGAAGAGAGGGGATGGGAGGGGTCATAGTAGGAGAAAGGGAAGTGTAGGGACATAGAGGAGGCTGGCATGGATGGATGGGTATCTGGAGGCATGGATGGATAGAGGGATGGATGGAAGGAGGAGTAGCTGCATGGATGGATGGATGGAGGGAGTAATATAAGTCATAGTAGGAGGAAGGGACATAGAGGAGGTTGGCACCTTGCACAGGACAGAGTAGTAGGGGATGGATGATGGGATGGAGGGAGGGGTAGATGGATAGAGGGGTGGATGGGATGGATGAAGGGAGGGAAGAGTCATAGTAGGAGGAAGGGAAGGGAAGGGACACAGAGGAGGATGGCACTGGATGGAGTAGTAGGGGATGGATGGAAGGATGGATAGAGGGAGAGGTAGGTGGATGGAGGGATGGATGGATGGAGGAGTAGGAGGAGTCATTGTAGAAGGATGGCACCTCGCACAGGACGGAGTAGTAGGGGATGGATGATTGGATGGATGGGAAGGATTTGATGGAGAGAGGGGTAGGTGGATGGATGATGGGATGGATGGATGGAGGAGTCATAGTAGAAGGAAGGGAAGGGACACACACGGAGGAGGCTGGCACCTCACACAGGACGGATTAGTATGGGGATGGATGATGGGATGGATGGGATGGAGGGAGGGGTAGGTGGATGGAGGGATGGATGGATGGGATGGATGGAGGAGTAGGAGGAGCCATAGTAGGAGGAAGGGAAGGGACACACACAGAGGAGGCTGGCACCTCGCACAGGACGGAGTACTATGGGGATGGATGATGGGATGGATGGGATGGAGGGAGGGGTAGATGGATGGAGGGGTGGATGGATGGGATGGATGATGGGATGGAGGGAGGGATGGATGGATGGAGGGGTAGGTGGATGGAGGAATGGATGGAGGAGTAGGAGGAGTCATAGTAGAAGGAAGGGAAGGGACACACACAGAGGAGGCTGGCACCTCGCACAGGACGGAGTAGTAGGGTATGGATGGATGGATGATGGGATGGATGGGATGGAGGGAGGGGTAGATGGATGGAGGGATGGGTGGATGGATGGAGGAGTAGGAGGAGTCATAGTAGGAGGAAGGGAAGGGACACACACAGAGGAGGCTGGCACCTCGCACAGGACGGAGTAGTAGGGTATGGATGGATGGATGATGGGATGGATGGGATGGAGGGAGGGGTAGATGGATGGAGGGATGGGTGGATGGATGGGATGGATGGAGGAGTAGGAGGAGTCATAGTAGGAGGAAGGGAAGGGACACACACAGAGGAGGCTGGCACCTCGCACAGGACGGAGTAGTAGGGGATGGATGATGGGATGGATGGGATGGAGGGTGGGGTAGGTGGATGGATGGGATGGATGGAGGAGTAGGAGGAGGCATAGTAGGAGTAAGGGAAGGGTCACACACAGAGGAGGCTGGCACCTCGCACAGGACGGAGTAGTAGGGGATGGATGGATGGATGATGGGATGGATGGGATGGAGGGAGGGGTAGATGGATGGAGGGATGGGTGGATGGATGGGATGGATGGAGAAGTAGGAGGAGTCATAGTAGGAGAAAGGGAAGGGACACACACAGAGGAGGCTGGCACCTCGCACAGGACGGAGTAGTAGGGTATGGATGGATGGATGATGGGATGGATGGGATGGAGGGAGGGGTAGATGGATGGAGGGATGGGTGAATGGATGGGATGGATGGAGGAGTAGGAGGAGTCATAGTAGGAGGAAGGGAAGGGACACACACATAGGAGGCTGGCACCTCGCACAGGACGGAGTAGTAGGGGATGGATGATGGGATGGATGGGATGGAGGGAGGGGTAGATGGATGGAGGGGTGGATGGATGGGATGGAGGGGTGGATGGATGGGATGGATGGGGAAGTAGGAGGAGTCATAGTAGGAGTAAGGGAAGGGTCACACACAGAGGAGGCTGGCACCTCGCACAGGACGGAGTAGTAGGGTATGGATGGATGGATGATGGGATGGATGGGATGGAGGGAGGGCTAGATGGATGGAGGGATGGGTGGATGGATGGGATGGATGGAGAAGTAGGAGGAGTCATAGTAGGAGGAAGGGAAGGGACACACACAGAGGAGGCTGGCACCTCGCACAGGACGGAGT
This sequence comes from Rana temporaria, assembly GCF_905171775.1. Classification (NCBI taxonomy): domain Eukaryota; kingdom Metazoa; phylum Chordata; class Amphibia; order Anura; family Ranidae; genus Rana; species Rana temporaria. The sequence goes on from NC_053491.1 coordinate 445,401,950, forward strand.
AGTAGGGTATGGATGGATGGATGATGGGATGGATGGGATGGAGGGAGGGGTAGATGGATGGAGGGATGGGTGGATGGGATGGAGGGGTGGATGGATGGGATGGATGGAGGAGTAGGAGGAGTAGGATGGAGGGGTAGGTGGATGGAGGAATGGATGGAGGAGTAGGAGGAGTCATAGTAGAAGGAAGGGAAGGGACACACACAGAGGAGGCTGGCACCTCGCACAGGACGGAGTAGTAGGGTATGGATGGATGGATGATGGGATGGATGGGATGGAGGGAGGGGTAGATGGATGGAGGGATGGGTGGATGGATGGGATGGATGGAGGAGTAGGAGGAGTCATAGTAGGAGGAAGGGAAGGGACACACACAGAGGAGGCTGGCACCTCGCACAGGACGGAGTAGTAGGGTATGGATGGATGGATGATGGGATGGATGGGATGGAGGGAGGGGTAGATGGATGGAGGGATGGGTGGATGGATGGGATGGATGGAGGAGTAGGAGGAGTCATAGTAGGAGGAAGGGAAGGGACACACACAGAGGAGGCTGGCACCTCGCACAGGACGGAGTAGTAGGGGATGGATGGATGGATGATGGGATGGATGGGATGGATGGAGGGGTGGATGGATGGGATGGAGGGGTGGATGGATGGGGTGGATGGGGAAGTAGGAGGAGTCATAGTAGGAGGAAGGGAAGGGACACACACAGAGGAGGCTGGCACCTCGCACAGGACGGAGTAGTAGGGGATGGATGGATGATGGGATGGATGGGATGGAGGGAGGGGTAGATGGATGGAGGGATGGGTGGATGGATGGGATGGATGGAGGAGTAGGAGGAGTCATAGTAGGAGGAAGGGAAGGGACACACACAGAGGAGGCTGGCACCTCGCACAGGACGGAGTAGTAGGGTATGGATGGATGGATGATGGGATGGATGGGATGGAGGGAGGGGTGGATGGATGGGATGGATGGATGGAGAAGTAGGAGGAGTCACAGTAGGAGGAAGGGAAGAGACACACACAGAGGAGGCTGGCACCTCGCACAGGACGGAGTAGTAGGGTATGGATGGATGGATGATGGGATGGATGGGATGGAGGGAGGGGTAGGTGGATGGGATGGAGGGGTGGATGGATGGGATGGATGGATGGAGAAGTAGGAGGAGTCACAGTAGGAGGAAGGGAAGAGACACACACAGAGGAGGCTGGCACCTCGCACAGGACGGAGTAGTAGGGTATGGATGGATGGATGATGGGATGGATGGGATGGAGGGGTGGATGGATGGGATGGATGGATGGAGAAGTAGGAGGAGTCACAGTAGGAGGAAGGGAAGAGACACACACAGAGGAGGCTGGCACCTCGCACAGGACGGAGTAGTAGGGGATGGATGGATGATGGGATGGATGGGATGGAGGGAGGGATAGATGGATGGAGGGATGGGTGGATGGATGGGATGGAGGGGTGGATGGATGGGGAAGTAGGAGGAGTCATAGTAGGAGGAAGGGAAGGGACACACACAGAGGAGGCTGGCACCTCGCACAGGACGGAGTAGTAGGGTATGGATGGATGGATGATGGGATGGATGGGATGGAGGGAGGGGTAGATGGATGGAGGGATGGAGGGGTGGATGGATGGGATGGATGGAGGAGTGGGAGGAGTCATAGTAGGAGGAAGGGAAGAGACACACACAGAGGAGGCTGGCACCTCGCACAGGACGGAGTAGTAGGGTATGGATGGATGGATGATGGGATGGATGGGATGGAGGGAGGGGTAGATGGAGGGATGGAGGGGTGGATGGATGGGATGGATGGAGGAGTGGGAGGAGTCATAGTAGGAGGAAGGGAAGAGACACACACAGAGGAGGCTGGCACCTCGCACAGGACGGAGTAGTAGGGGATGGATGGATGGATGATGGGATGGATGGGATGGAGGGAGGGGTAGGTGGATGGATGGGTGGATGGATGGGATGGATGGAGGAGTGGGAGGAGTCATAGTAGGAGGAAGGGAAGAGACACACACAGAGGAGGCTGGCACCTCGCACAGGACGGAGTAGTAGGGGATGGATGGATGATGGGATGGATGGGATGGAGGGAGGGATAGATGGATGGAGGGATGGGTGGATGGATGGGATGGAGGGGTGGATGGATGGGGAAGTAGGAGGAGTCATAGTAGGAGGAAGGGAAGGGACACACACAGAGGAGGCTGGCACCTCGCACAGGACGGAGTAGTAGGGTATGGATGGATGGATGATGGGATGGATGGGATGGAGGGAGGGGTAGATGGATGGAGGGATGGATGGATGGGATGGATGATGGGATGGAGGGAGGGGTAGATGGATGGAGGGGTAGGTGGATGGATGGGATGGATGGAGAAGTAGGAGGAGTCATAGTAGGAGGAAGGGAAGGGACACACACAGAGGAGGCTGGCACCTCGCACAGGACGGAGTAGTAGGGTATGGATGGATGGATGATGGGATGGATGGGATGGAGGGAGGGGTAGATGGATGGAGGGATGGGTGGATGGATGGGATGGATGGAGAAGTAGGAGGAGTCATAGTAGGAGGAAGGGAAGGGACACACACAGAGGAGGCTGGCACCTCGCACAGGACGGAGTAGTAGGGTATGGATGGATGGATGATGGGATGGATGGGATGGAGGGAGGGGTAGATGGATGGAGGGGTGGATGGATGGGATGGAGGGGTGGATGGATGGGATGGATGGGGAAGTAGGAGGAGTCATAGTAGGAGGAAGGGAAGGAACACACACAGAGGAGGCTGGCACCTCGCACAGGACGGAGTAGTAGGGGATGGATGGATGGATGGATGGGATGGAGGGTGGGGTAGGTGGATGGATGGGATGGATGGAGGAGTAGGAGGAGTCATAGTAGGAGTAAGGGAAGGGTCACACACAGAGGAGGCTGGCACCTCGCACAGGACGGAGTAGTAGGGTATGGATGGATGGATGATGGGATGGATGGGATGGAGGGAGGGCTAGATGGATGGAGGGATGGGTGGATGGATGGGATGGATGGAGAAGTAGGAGGAGTCATAGTAGGAGGAAGGGAAGGGACACACACAGAGGAGGCTGGCACCTCGCACAGGACGGAGTAGTAGGGTATGGATGGATGGATGATGGGATGGATGGGATGGAGGGAGGGGTAGATGGATGGAGGGATGGGTGGATGGATGGGATGGATGGAGGAGTAGGAGGAGTCATAGTAGGAGGAAGGGAAGGGACACACACATAGGAGGCTGGCACCTCGCACAGGACGGAGTAGTAGGGGATGGATGGATGATGGGATGGATGGGATGGATGGATGGGATGGATGGGGAAGTAGGAGGAGTCATAGTAGAAGGAAGGGAAGGGACACACACAGAGGAGGCTGGCACCTCGCACAGGACGGAGTAGTAGGGGATGGATGGATGGATGATGGGATGGATGGGATGGAGGGAGGGTGGATGGATGGGATGGAGGGAGGGTGGATGGATGGGATGGAGGGATGGGTGGATGGATGGGATGGATGGAGAAGTAGGAGGAGTCATAGTAGGAGGAAGGGAAGGGACACACACAGAGGAGGCTGGCACCTCGCACAGGACGGAGTAGTAGGGGATGGATGGATGATGGGATGGATGGGATGGATGGATGGGATGGATGGGGAAGTAGGAGGAGTCATAGTAGAAGGAAGGGAAGGGACACACACAGAGGAGGCTGGCACCTCGCACAGGACGGAGTAGTAGGGGATGGATGGATGGATGATGGGATGGATGGGATGGAGGGAGGGTGGATGGATGGGATGGAGGGAGGGTGGATGGATGGGATGGAGGGATGGGTGGATGGATGGGATGGATGGAGAAGTAGGAGGAGTCATAGTAGGAGGAAGGGAAGGGACACACACAGAGGAGGCTGGCACCTCGCACAGGACGGAGTAGTAGGGTATGGATGGATGGATGATGGGATGGATGGGATGGAGGGAGGGGTAGATGGATGGAGGGATGGGTGGATGGGATGGAGGGGTGGATGGATGGGATGGATGGAGGAGTAGGAGGAGTAGGATGGAGGGGTAGGTGGATGGAGGAATGGATGGAGGAGTAGGAGGAGTCATAGTAGAAGGAAGGGAAGGGACACACACAGAGGAGGCTGGCACCTCGCACAGGACGGAGTAGTAGGGTATGGATGGATGGATGATGGGATGGATGGGATGGAGGGAGGGGTAGATGGATGGAGGGATGGGTGGATGGATGGGATGGATGGAGGAGTAGGAGGAGTCATAGTAGGAGGAAGGGAAGGGACACACACAGAGGAGGCTGGCACCTCGCACAGGACGGAGTAGTAGGGTATGGATGGATGGATGATGGGATGGATGGGATGGAGGGAGGGGTAGATGGATGGAGGGATGGGTGGATGGATGGGATGGATGGAGGAGTAGGAGGAGTCATAGTAGGAGGAAGGGAAGGGACACACACAGAGGAGGCTGGCACCTCGCACAGGACGGAGTAGTAGGGGATGGATGGATGGATGATGGGATGGATGGGATGGATGGAGGGGTGGATGGATGGGATGGAGGGGTGGATGGATGGGATGGATGGGGAAGTAGGAGGAGTCATAGTAGGAGGAAGGGAAGGGACACACACAGAGGAGGCTGGCACCTCGCACAGGACGGAGTAGTAGGGGATGGATGGATGATGGGATGGATGGGATGGAGGGAGGGGTAGATGGATGGAGGGATGGGTGGATGGATGGGATGGATGGAGGAGTAGGAGGAGTCATAGTAGGAGGAAGGGAAGGGACACACACAGAGGAGGCTGGCACCTCGCACAGGACGGAGTAGTAGGGTATGGATGGATGGATGATGGGATGGATGGGATGGAGGGAGGGGTAGGTGGATGGGATGGAGGGGTGGATGGATGGGATGGATGGATGGAGAAGTAGGAGGAGTCACAGTAGGAGGAAGGGAAGAGACACACACAGAGGAGGCTGGCACCTCGCACAGGACGGAGTAGTAGGGTATGGATGGATGGATGATGGGATGGATGGGATGGAGGGAGGGGTAGGTGGATGGGATGGAGGGGTGGATGGATGGGATGGATGGATGGAGAAGTAGGAGGAGTCACAGTAGGAGGAAGGGAAGAGACACACACAGAGGAGGCTGGCACCTCGCACAGGACGGAGTAGTAGGGTATGGATGGATGGATGATGGGATGGATGGGATGGAGGGAGGGGTAGGTGGATGGGATGGAGGGGTGGATGGATGGGATGGATGGATGGAGAAGTAGGAGGAGTCACAGTAGGAGGAAGGGAAGAGACACACACAGAGGAGGCTGGCACCTCGCACAGGACGGAGTAGTAGGGTATGGATGGATGGATGGATGGGATGGATGGGATGGAGGGAGGGGTAGGTGGATGGAGGGGTGGATGGATGGGATGGATGGAGGAGTAGGAGGAGTCATAGTAGGAGGAAGGGAAGGGACACACACAGAGGAGGCTGGCACCTCGCACAGGACGGAGTAGTAGGGTATGGATGGATGGATGATGGGATGGATGGGATGGAGGGAGGGGTAGGTGGATGGGATGGAGGGGTGGATGGATGGGATGGATGGATGGAGAAGTAGGAGGAGTCACAGTAGGAGGAAGGGAAGAGACACACACAGAGGAGGCTGGCACCTCGCACAGGACGGAGTAGTAGGGTATGGATGGATGGATGATGGGATGGATGGGATGGAGGGGTGGATGGATGGGATGGATGGATGGAGAAGTAGGAGGAGTCACAGTAGGAGGAAGGGAAGAGACAAACACAGAGGAGGCTGGCACCTCGCACAGGACGGAGTAGTAGGGGATGGATGGATGATGGGATGGATGGGATGGAGGGAGGGATAGATGGATGGAGGGATGGGTGGATGGATGGGATGGAGGGGTGGATGGATGGGGAAGTAGGAGGAGTCATAGTAGGAGGAAGGGAAGGGACACACACAGAGGAGGCTGGCACCTCGCACAGGACGGAGTAGTAGGGTATGGATGGATGGATGATGGGATGGATGGGATGGAGGGAGGGGTAGATGGATGGAGGGATGGAGGGGTGGATGGATGGGATGGATGGAGGAGTGGGAGGAGTCATAGTAGGAGGAAGGGAAGAGACACACACAGAGGAGGCTGGCACCTCGCACAGGACGGAGTAGTAGGGTATGGATGGATGGATGATGGGATGGATGGGATGGAGGGAGGGGTAGATGGATGGAGGGATGGAGGGGTGGATGGATGGGATGGATGGAGGAGTGGGAGGAGTCATAGTAGGAGGAAGGGAAGAGACACACACAGAGGAGGCTGGCACCTCGCACAGGACGGAGTAGTAGGGGATGGATGGATGGATGATGGGATGGATGGGATGGAGGGAGGGGTAGGTGGATGGAGGGATGGATGGGATGGATGGATGGAGGAGTGGGAGGAGTCATAGTAGGAGGAAGGGAAGAGACACACACAGAGGAGGCTGGCACCTCGCACAGGACGGAGTAGTAGGGGATGGATGGATGGGATGGAGGGAGGGGTAGGTGGATGGAGGGATGGGTGGATGGATGGGATGGATGGATGGAGAAGTAGGAGGAGTCATAGTAGGAGGAAGGGAAGGGACACACACAGAGGAGGCTGGCACCTCGCACAGGACGGAGTAGTAGGAGGGTGAAGTAAGGTGAACGCTTAGCCTGATGTGAACTCCGGGGCAGGCGGAGAAGACTCTCCTCTCTCTCTCTCTCTCTCTCTCTCTCTCTCTCTCTCCTCTCCTCTCTCTCCTCTCTCTGTATACACACAGTGTACAGTGTACAGTGCGGAGGGGACGGCGGACAGACAGCAGCATTACCGGTTATGGGAAGAGCCTGAGCCCGATCACCGGAGACCACCGGACACACCGGATACCTGGCCGGCACACAGGTACAGTATGAGGGGAGAGGAGGACCGGGGAAGGCGGCCGTTCCACGTCCTGGGCTGTGTGCTGCAGAGCTGACACTCTAATACAGAGCGATCAGGGCACAGGATCTACACAGTCATAGGGAGGTATAGGGGGCATGGTGCATTCTGAGCTGAAGAGCTCACACTCTAGGAAGCTTTGGGCAAGGGAAACATGCAGTCTTTCTAATCAGATTCTGGGAAATGAGAGACAGTACAGGGGTCTACTGGGCTGAAGAGCTGACACTCTAATTTAGAGAAAGGTTTTGCTGAAGAGAGTATAAGAGAGACAGTATTGTAGAGTCTACTGTCCTGAAGAGCTGACACTCTAATACAGAGGAAGGTTCACACGTTCAGGTCTTGTTTTGAGTAATGAAAACAGGAGATTAGAATAGCGGTCCTGAAGAGCTGACACTCTAATAGAAAAGAAGGTTCGCAAGCTCAGGTCTTTTGAATAAGGGAAACATAGGAGATTACAATAGAGGCAGTACTGTCCTGAAGAGCTGACACTCTAATACAGAAGGAAGGTTCACAAACTCAGGTCTTTTGAATAATGAAAACATAGGAGATTATAATAGAGGCAGTGCTGTCCTGAAGAGCTGACACTCTAATAGAGAAGAAGGTTCACAAGCTCAGGTCTATAAATAATGGAAACATAGGAGATTATAATAGAGGCAGTACTGTCCTGAAGAGCTGACACTCTAATACAAAGGAAGGTTCACAAGCTCAGGTCTTTTGAATAATGGATACATAGGAGATTATAATAGAGGCAGTACTGTCCTGAAGAGCTGACACTTGATTACAGAGGAAGGTTCACAAGCTCAGGTCTTTTGCATAATGAAAACATAGGAGATTATAATAGAGGCAGTGCTGTCCTGAAGAGCTGACACTCTAATACAGAAGGAAGGTTCACAAGCTCAGGTCTTTAAATAATGGAAACATAGGAGATTATAATAGAGGCAGTACTCTCCTGAAGAGCTGACACTCTAATAGAGAAGAAGGTTCACAAGCTCAGGTCTATAAATAATGGAAACATAGGAGATTATAATAGAGGCAGTGCTGTCCTGAAGAGCTGACACTCAAATAGAGAAGAAGGTTCACAAGCTCAGGTCTTTAAATAATGGAAACATAGGAGATTACAATAGAGGCAGTACTGTCCTGAAGAGCTGACACTCTAACACACAGGACGTTTTTGGCTGGGGACAGTCAGCACTTTCTTTTATCAGGCAGTGTACACATTGTATAATCCAGTGACATGACACAGTATGACAAGCAGCCCTGTATGGGTGTACTGGTCTGAGGAGCTTACACTTCACATAAAGCATACAGCCATGGAAAAGCTGGCATATGTAAATGCTGCCCAGCAGAGCTGACAGTTTAATCCACACAGACTGGCAAGTGGTCTTGGTCTTCTACAGACAAGCTCTCATGATTGCTTGGTGATCATATACAAAGGGTCTATAAGGAAATAGCCAGTTCTAATCCTGATCCCAAGAGCTGACACTCTTATTTACAAACCCACAGAAAAGGGAGAGGGGGGGGGGCATTGATGTTGCACTTGCGAATGCCAAGGCTTGTGCCAAGTTGGCATTGAATAACTTGCTACCTGATAGTGGCTATAGGCACAGCACTGAGAAAAAGAGTATGAGGAGATAAGAGTTCTTGCCTCAAGAGCTGCCAATCTAGGGCCAGATCCACGAAGCGCGGCGCTTCTCTCCGTCCGGCATAGTGTATCTCAGATACAGTACGCCGCCGTAACTTACTTTTTTTTTTTGTATCCTCAAAGATTTCCCGCCGTAAGTTACGGCGGCGTAGTGTAACTTAGGCGGCGTAAGGGAGCGCAATTCAAATGTATGTGATGGGGGCGTGTTTTATGTTAATACGTCGTGACCCAACGTAAATGACGTTTTGTGCGCATTCTCGAAATTAAACCGGAACAAGCCAATGCTTACGACGGTGACGTCATTCTACGCAAAGCCCTATTTGCGAACGACTTACGCAAACGACGTAACATTTTCAAAATTTGACGCGGGAACGACGGCCATACTTAACATAGGATACGCCTCATATAGCAGGGGAAAAAGCCAAACGACGTAAAAAAATGCCCCGGCCGGACGTACGTTCGTGGATCGCCGTATCTAGCTAATTTGCATACTCAACGCGGAATTCAACGGAAACGCCACCTAGCGGCCAGCGTAAATATACACCTACGATCCGACGGCGTACTAAGACGTACGCCAGTCGGATCGAGCCCAGATTCCGACGTATCTTGTTTTGTGGATACAAAACAAAGATACGACGCGGGAACTTTGAAATTACGCCGGCGTATCCATAGATACGCCGGCGTAATTTTTTTGAGGATCTGGCCCCTAGTATATAAAGAGACTAGATAGGAAGAATTTGATCCTGTGCAGACTCAGGGTAAAGCAGTATTGGTAGACTAGTGTTCTTAAGAGCTGACACTCTAATAGTGACAAACACAACACAGTGGCAGAAAATGCCTTGTGCCTGGCAGCTTATTGTCCTATGCACAGCACATTGTTACATTGTTATGTCACACACTGAGAGCAAAAAGGAAATGTTGAGAGTCAGAGCTTTGGGGCCACAGGATCTGAATCAGATCCTGTGATCAATAACACATGACCGACTGATACTTGAGAATCGATAGGACAGTGACGTGGCACGCAGGCATTTCGCGTTCACGCAACAGTGACGCAACTCTTGCAACCTTTAATGCTTAGAAACCAATCAATATGCTCTCTGACGAAGTCTGGCCAGCACAAGGTGAATTCTGATTGGTTCAGAGGATTTGCTGTATTTAGGAATGATCACTTACAGTACGAACACTTTTAGGCAGATTCAGAAAGAGTTAGGCCGGCTTATCTACAGATAAGCCGACCTAACTCTGAATCTGCGCCGACCTATGTTTAAGTGTATTCTCTAACAGAGATACGCTTAAACATATCTTGCTTGCGCCGTCCTATCTTAGATTTCAATTTTTCTGATGGCCGCTAGATGGCGATTCCATTGCGGCCGGCGTAGATTATGTAAATGAGGGGATACGCCGATTCACGAACGTACGCCAGGCCGACGCAGTACTTTTACGCCGTTTACGTAAGAGATAGGCCGCGTAAAGTTAGTGCTAGGCTCTAGTGGAATAGTAATGTTAAGTATGGCCGCCGTTCCCGCCGCGAAATTCAAAATTTTTTACGTCGTTTGCGTAAGTCGTCCGCGAATAGGGATTCACGTAGTTTACGTCCACGTCGAAATCAATAGGCCCGTACGGCGTACTTAGCCGCAATGCACACTGGGAAATGTAGTCGCCCGCCGCATGCGCAGTGACAAAAAATTATTATTATTATTATTATTTTTTATGTTTTTTTTTTTTTTTTTACAATATTATTATTATTATTATTATTTTTTATGTTTTTTTTTTTTACAGTTTTTTAGGAGCCCCGTTATTGGGGCTTTGGTGAAGTATCAAGGCTCTAAACATACCCCCGATGTCTCCCTTTTGAGACAGAGATTCCCTTTCTCTGCACCCTTCAGTAAATACAGGGCTAGATTCAAGTAGGGGCGCGCACAGTTACGGCGGCGCAGCGTATCGTATTTACGCTACGTCGCCGTAAGTTAGAGAGGCAAGTGCTGTATTCACAAAGCACTTGCCTTCTAAGTTACGGCGGCGTAGCGTAAATGGGGCCGGCGTAAGCGCGCGTAATTCAAATGTGGATGAGGGGGCGTGTTTTATGTTAATTATTGGTGACCCGACGTGATTGACGTTTTGGTATGCCGCAAGGACGTCATTGGTTTCGACGTGAACGTAAATTACGTCCAGCCCTATTCGCGAACGACTTAGGCCGGGTACTAACGAGCAAACATGTACGATGAAACCGGTCCGTCGGACCGTTTTCACCGTACATGTCTGCCCGAGGGCTTCTGTACGATGGTTGTACTAACCATCGTACAGAAGTCCGCGCGTAAACAATACGCGGGGCGTGGCCGCGTCGTCGCCGCGTCGATGAGGCGGCGATGACACGGCGACGTGGGCGGGCCTGCCATTTAAATGCTTCCACGCATGCGCCGAACTCATTTGACGCATGCGAGGGACGGCGGGCGCTCGGACATGTACGGTAGGTCTGTACTGACGACCGTACATATCCAAGCGGGCAGGATTCCAGCGGACGGTTTTAAAACATGTCCAGGAATATTTGTCTGCTGGGAAAAGGCCCGGCGGGCAAATGTTTGCTGGAATTCTGCCCGCTCGCGCCTACACACGACCAAACATGTATGCTGAAACTGGTCCGCGGACCAGTTTCAGCATACATGTTTGGTCGTGTGTACGGGGCCTTACACAAACGACGTAAAAAATTAAAATTTTGACGCGGGAACGACGGCCATACTTAACATTGCGTGCGCCTCCTAATAGCAGGAGTAACCTCACGCCGAAAAAGCCTAACGTAAACGACTTAAAAAAATAGCGTCGGGCGTACGTAAATTAGTGAATCGGCGTATCTAGGTCATTTGCATATTCTACGCCGAAAACTACGGAAGCGGCACCCAGCGGCCAGCGTAAATATGCACCCTAAGATACGACGGTGTAAGAGACTTACGCCAGTCGCATCTTAGGCCCCGTACACACCATAGAATCCATCCGCAGATAAATCCCAGCAAATGGGTTTCAGCGGATAGATCCTATGGTGTGTACACGCCAGCGGATCTTTTTCCGCGGAGAAATCTCCCCTGGGATGGATTTCCAGCAGATGGATATTTGCTGACATGCACAACAAATCCATCTGCTGAAGTCCATCCCAACGGATGGATCCGCTCGTCTGTACAGACTTACCGGATCCATCCGTCTAAAGGGATTCCCCGCACGCGTCGTAATGATTTGACGCATGCGTGGAATTCCTTATATGACAGCGTCGCGCCCGTCGCCGCGTCATAATCGCGGCGACGGCGCGACACGTCATCGCCAGAGGATTTCCGCGCGGATTTCAATGCGATGGTGAGTACACTCCATCGCATAGAAATCTGCGGAAATCTTTGAGAGGATTTATCAGTGGAAACGGTCCGCTGGACCGTATCCGCGGATAAATTCTCTCGTGTGTATGGGGCCTAAGGCTAATGTCGGCGTATCTTGCTTTCTGAATACAGAAAGAAGATACGCCGGCGCAGATTTGAATTTACGCTGGCGTAAATTCTCTCTGAATCTAGCCCACAGTTTACTATTCTTCAGTTAAGAATGAAGACAGGATCAATCAGTACAGATCACTAACTATGTTCAATCAAAAAAGGAAGGGGTTGGTTAAAAATTTACCAGCCCCTTCCCTGCTCCTGAGCTGGCATACGAGTTACGCCGGCGTATCTCCAGATACGCCGTCGTAACTCTGAGTCCGAGCCGTCGTATCTATGCGCCTGATTCTTAGGCCTCGTACAGACGACCGGATCTATCCGCTGGGATTGATCCGCGGATCAGTTCCAGCGGACAAATCCGGTCGTCTGTACGGCCTAGCGGATATTTATCCGCGGAGATTCGTCCGGCCGATCGATTTCAAGCGGATAGAAATTTCTTAGCATGCTAAGAAATCTATCCGCTTGAATCGTGTCCAGCGGATTGATCCGGTCGTCTGTACAGACTCACCGGATCAATCCGTCCGCTCCCCTCCCTCGCATGCTTCGTAAGGATTCGACGCATGCGTGGAAGTAGTTACCCTCCAGCGGCGACGGCGCGACACATCACCGCGGATGTTTATGGCGCGGATTTTGATCCGATGGTGTGTACAAGCCATCGGATCAAAATCCGGAGGAGGAATATCCGCTGGAAACGATCTGGCGGACCGTTTCCAGCGGATATCCCCTCGTCTGTACGAGGCCTTAGAATCAGTTACGCATAGATTTGTATTAGATCCGACCGGTGTAAGTCTCTTACGTCGTCGTATCTTAACTGCATATTTACGCTGACCGCTAGGGGCGTGTACGCCGATTTACGCCTAGAAATATGTAAATCAGCTAGATACGCGAATTCACGAATGTACGCCCGGCCGACGCAGTACAGATACGCCGTTTACGTTAGGCTTTTCCCGGCGTAAAGTTACCCCTGCTATATGTGGCGTACATGCGGCGTACCAATGTTAAGTATGGACGTCGTTCCCGCGTCGAATTTAATTTTTTTTACGTCGTTCGCGAATAAGGCTGGGCGTCATTTACGTTCACGTCGAAAGCATTGGCTTCTTGCGGGTTAATTTGGAGCATGCGCACTGGGATACTTTCACGGACGGCGCATTCGCCGTTCCTAAAAAGCGTCATTTACGTGGGGTCGCATAAAATTTACATAACACACGCCCACATCTTCCACATTTGAATTAGGCGGGCTTACGCTGGCCTATTTACGCTACGCCGCCGCAACTTTCGTTTGAGAATACGGCACTTGCATGTAAAAGTTGCGGAGGCGTAACGTAAATAGGATACGTTACGCCCGCACAAAGATACGCCATTCTACGTGAATCCGGGCCCAAGACTACTATAGAAGGGTGTTTACCTTTTCACTGTTTGCTGTTACTGGGAGTTGTATAAATATTTATGGTAATGTGTGTGTTATGATCATTGAGTTATTAATACTGTATAAGCAGTTTGTCTCCCACTCGTATCTAACCAGCGCGGTCACGTGCGTAGACCTGTGTAGCGAGGGCTTTCTGTACAAGTCTCTGCAAGTTCCTTTGCGTTTCTGCGTTTAGACACCTTGGGTTGAGTGTCTCTTAAGGCGAGATTGAACAGTTATGCTTTCCAAGAAAGTTACATGGCAATAACCGGATAATATTGAGCGTGCGGGCACATGGGCCAACCCTCCGAGGTGTGTGGGGCGCTGAGGGCACGTCTGTTATCAATGGATTCTGGAAGATATTTGAAGTCTGTTGACTGGTGTTTGTTGGAAACCTGAAGGTCTGCGAAGGTTCTCATTGATCCAAGTCTTGGTCTGTCTTGTAGTCAGTGTTGCCAACCTACCAGATTGAAATTTACCGACGCGACATCCGAAATTTACTGGCGCAGCCACGTTTTTACTGGCATTTCACAAAAGTTACTAAATTACATTTTTAGGTGCAAATTTCAGTATTTAGGCCACAAACAAGTACACTAGGCAAATAGCAATGTGATTTAAGGTAGATATTAAGGTAAAAAAATTTTTTTTTTTGTTATTTTCGATATAATAAGGGCAAATTATTTAGTCACATCACCCCCTGCCTCCATCCCCCTCTGCCACCAACACCCCCAATCTTCAGCCCCCCTCTGCGGTGCCACAATCTCCCCCTGCCTCCAATAACCCCCTGCCTCCATCGTCCTCTGCCTTCACCCCCCTCTGCGGTGCCACCAACAGCCCCTGTCTCCACCCCCCACCCTCTGCGGTGCCACCATCCCCCTCTGCGGTGCCACCAACGGCCCCTGTCTCCATCCCCCACCCTCTGCGGTGCCACCATCCCCCTCTGCGGTGCCACCAACACCCCCTGCCTCCAATCACCCCCTGCCACTAACACCCCCTGCCTCCAATCTCCCATTGCCCCCTGCCTCCATCCACCTCTGCGGTGCCACCAACACCCCCTGCCTCCAATCACACCCTGCCACTAACACCCCCTGCCTCCAATCTCCCATTGCCTCCATTGCCCCCTGCCTCCATCCCCCTCTGCGGTGCCACTGCAGCCACCATCACCCCCTGCCTCCAATCTCCATGCACAGTTCCAAGCCTGAACCGATCTCGGCTATTTTTACTGGCACATTCCCGCAACCACGGACATTTACGAACGGGGGAAAAAAGTGCCAGTTTTTACGAACTGTCAGTAAAAATACGGACGGGTTGGCAACACTGCTTGTAGTCACTCTCAGCTTGATTCATTCTGTATAATTAAAGATGTTATGAAGCTTCTCCAAGCCATTTCTTCAGTTGTAACACGTGCCGAGAAGATATCCCACCCCGTATCCAATCACCACTAAGTGCGTAGCTTTTGGTTTTCCAAGAACAGTACAGGAGGTGTGAAGGTTGTTACCCCCTGTCCTAGTTACATAATCATTGGTGTCAGGAAGTTCTTGGACGATCAATGCCTGCCTTGAAACATTCTATGATGATTGGATTAAAGTGACTGCGCTACCGGTGTCGATATAATGGGGTATCTCCCTTCAACTTCTTAGAACTGAAGAATTGACTTGGATACGCTACGAAACAGCTTTAACATTACAGAACAAGGCAAGTTGAAGGCTACTACTACTCAGGGCCGCTGTTAGAGGGGGGGCACTAGTCCTCCTGTAGGGGGCCCAGGTACACAGAGGGCCCGAGCAGCAGGGGGAATTGGTGTGGTCGGGCAGAGGATGCTCTGTGTGGTGCTCTGTAGCAGCTGAAAGCAGGTTTCTCTCCCTCCTGCCGGCTTTCAGCTCCTGCAGGGAGAGACACAGACACAGGGCATCATCCCTAGCTATGGTACTAGCTATGACTAAGCACTGATGCTACAATTTTTGCTGTGGCATGTTTATTTTGTGATCTATTTTAATAAAAGGAAAGTTTTTGGAGTGCGGCTGTCCAAGTTCCCTTCATATTTTTGCATTACCATTGCATTGCCGGCACCCATGGTTTGGATTCAGTGAGGAGGTTCTCTGATTACAATTGAGCGGTTAACTTTCCTTTCTATTAGGGCATCATCCCTATTCTGCTTTCTTCTGATCCCCCCCCCCCCATGTGCCCCTGTCACTGTGCTGCCCCCTCCCCCCTCCTGTGGCGCTGCCGGCTTCGCTATCCTGTAAAAAAAAAAAATCGTAAAAAAAAAATGTAAACATAATAAATAATTTTTAGAAATTGTCAAATAAAATTATTTTGAAAAAAAACTTTTTTAAGAAATTCCATAAAAAATTCAATACAACATACAATTAAAATGGCTAATTCACACACGTTCTCTGTTATGTTAGTGTCCACTAATAATGATTTTAGAGTATTTTTAGTGAAAATAGTGTGATATTTGCGCCGCTGTATGTGAATCCGGGCCATAGTGCTTTGCCCCTACACACGTACCTTGCTAGTTGACTATTGATTTAACAATTCTCTGTCTTAGTTCTGGCAAATAGGTATTTTGGAAAAATAAAGTATGTTAGCTGAATATATTAATGTACATTAAACAATTGACAAATAACATATTAAAGATAAACATGGTCTTCTAATGCTTAGCTAACCGTCTGTTGACATTGTGCTTATGCAACCCGTTTATTGCAGTGTGTCAGGCAGATAAGTACACAAATGTAACCACTTATCTTTAGTATAGTCGGGAAAGTTATGAAGGTTACCTATCAGGTTTTACTGCTGCTTTTGTTAGCATGGTGATACATTCTCTTTATATCCTGTCCTGGTGATAGGACAGGAAATGGGGGAAATCCCCCTAGTGGTGTCACAGAGAATTGCAAAAAATACAGTCAAAGGTTTTAAAGCTTACAAATCTATCCAAAACTAAAAAAAAAGTTTTGGTAGGATTTGGTGGGGAAATTAAAAACGTTATCTTTTTTTTTTTTTCTTAGGTCAGTCTTATTTTTTTAGTCTTATAGGGGCAGAGCCTCAAAGAAATTACGCGGCGTATCTCTTGATACGCCGCGTAATTTCGAATTTTGCGCGTCGTATCTTTGTTTTGGTATCCACAAAACAAGATACGACAGCATCTGTGTTAGATCCGACAGGCGTACGTCTTCGTACGCCGTCGGATCTTAGATGCAATTTTTCGGCGTCCGCTAGGTGGCGTTCACGTCGTAATCCGCGTCGAGTATGCAAATTAGCTATTTCCGACGATCCCCGAACGTACGACCGGCCGTCACATTTTTTTACGTCATTTCCGTTTGGCTTTTTCTGGCGTATAATTAAAGCTGCTATATGGTGGCGTACTCAATGTTAAGTATGGCCGTCGTTCCCGCGTCTAATTTTAAAAATTTTACGTCATTTGCATGAATGGGGCTTGACGCCATTTATGTTCATGTTGAAAACAATGACATCCTTGCGACGTCATTTGGAGCAATGTACCCTGGGAGTTTTTACGGACGGCGCATGCGCCGTTCATTCGGCGCGGGGACGCGCTTCATTTAAATGAAACACGCCCCCTACCCGCCCAATTTGAATTCCGCCGTGAGAGATACACTACGCCGCCGTAACTTACGGCGCAAATTCGTTGAGGATTCAAACTAAAGCCAGGTAAGTTACAGCGGCGTAGCGTATTTTACATCTTGCCGGGCGCAGTGTATGTATGTGGATCTGCCCCATAAAGTTCAGAGAACAAAAATGACATCACAATTCGTGGGAAAAATTAAACCATTACATAACAGACTCATTCATATCATACCTCCCAGCTTTATGAAATGGTATCGAGGGACACCTATCAGCAAATGTATGTAGGCATAGGACACACCCCCCTACCACGCCCCCTAAAAGTTGAATTATACAAAAAAAAATGATTAGTTAAACCCACAAGTACTTTTTTTTACCACTACTATTCGTTTATACTGGCTTTTGAAGTTTCCAATGCAGAAATTTAGAAATCGGATGAAAGGTTTAGCCCTTGAAAACACTTCCAAAATGAGGGACAATTGAGGAGGAAAGTGGGACTTTTTTCCAAATCAGGGACAGTCCCTCGAAATCAGAGACAGTTGTAAGCTATGGTCATATTGAGAACAATCCCAAAGCAAAACACTATAGAATTTTTTTTCTGCTTTCCCTGTTAATGATGATGGGCATCTGTAATAAGAACTGACATGGCAGACAGCTTCTGTAGTTCAGTATGGAGGAGGATTTCCAGATATGGAAATGATCATTCCCTGTTATCATTTGGGACATTTGTTCAATGAAGGGAGCAGTGACAAGTAACTGGTTTCTTGACATCAGAAGGATAGGTGAATGACCGCATGCTAATGTGTGGAAGATCCAAACATTTTATTCAGGTACTCCATCAGTAAGAGTACATGACAGCTACTTAAGGCAAGGAACAGACATTGACGTGTTTCACTCTACAAGAGCTTAATCATAGGAGTATGATTAAGCCCTTATAGCTTGAAACATGTCAATGTCTTTTCCTGCCTTGATTAGGTGTGATGTATATTCACTAATGAATTACCTCAATAAAATGGTTGGATCTTCCATACATTAGTGTGTGGTCATCCACCTATCCTTCTGAAGTTTCTGTGGTTACACCTTTTTGTGTGGATTTGGGGGCTAGAGTATAAGTGGACCAACCTGGAGCAGTGCCTTTGTATTGCTAGACTGGTTAGAAACCAGTGTTTTTTTAGTTTATTTAAATTATTAAACGATTTCGTTTTCTTTTAATGTTATATTATAGATATTTGTTCAGCATGCAGATTTTTACCTCTAGGTGTGGACGTTTGAAATATTACATTTTCATGTGTTTCATTGAGTCATGCCTTTAACAAAAGCAGAACAATGCCCATTAGTGATGCCTGCAATATCAGCAAATGACTAATTTCCTCTTTTTTTTTTCTCTGGACAGTTATCCTCTTCTGACCTCCAGACGCACACAATCCTGGCGCAGCTCAGTGACCTCTCCCCTCCAGCCCTCTCCCCTCACCCTAACATGAACGGGCCTATGACTTGTTCTGCCTCGGAGGACACTTCTGCTCACCAGGCCCCTCCTACACTGGAGCCTTATGGGCCTGCTCCGCAGAACCAGCAGGTTGATGATGATGCCTCCACTGGATCTCTTTTGTCCGGCTCTGGCCTCCTCCTTGCCCGTTCCCTCCTTGGTCGCCGAAGCTCTTCTTCTTCCCCCAGTTCTTCACCTTCTTCTTCTTCGAATCTTCGAAGGCGACGTGAGTTTACACCAGATGAAAGGAAAGATGACAATTATTGGGATAAACGACGCAAGAACAACGAGGCTGCCAAGCGTTCTAGGGAGAAGCGTCGCGCCGGTGATCTAGCCCTAGAGGGACGTGTGATTGCACTGCTTGAGGAGAATGCAAGGTTGAGGGCTGAGCTTCTTGCTCTCCGTTTCCGCTTTGGCCTGGTACGTGATCCATGTGAGGAACCTCGGGGAACTTATGCCCCACCATGTAATCTACACGAGCCACCTCCTCCTCCTAACCCTCCACCACCAATGCCGCACTCAGAAGACTCTGGCTTTTCCACCCCTAGTGTCGGAAGCCCGGTTTTCTTTGAGGACCGAGTCCCCGAACCAGAACCGCAACCATTACAGCCTACAAGTATAACTTATTATGGAGCTATGGGTGGAGAACCTGTAGAGAATCCTCAAAGAAGGCTTGAGACTCTTCCTGATCCTTACAGAAGCCTCCCACACAAGTTGCGGTTTAAGGCCTGTGCGCCGGGGGAGGATGGGTGTCATTCTGCACTGCCTATGGCAAGAGAAATAAACAGTTATGCTTCAGAAGTGGCCCCAGGGTTTGCCCAGCAGCCAATGCTCTGTCAACGGGGACGGTGGAATGGCCAGGGGCAAGATGGGATACCGGCACAAGCCACAGAGAGCCCCGACTTGAGATCCCAACTTGCCTCGCTTTCAGCTGAGGTGGCCCAGCTGAAGAAAATATTCTCTGAGCAAGCAATGACAAGGAACGGACCTGATTAGAACACTATTTTCCTCATGTTCTGGACTCCATCATCTAAGGAGAGAAGATTCTTAGCCGTACTCCTTACGGTGATTGACCTATATGGTGCTAGGGCTAGAAGGGTGGGAACGTTCTTCAGATGCTTTCATTTAGTCAAAAAGCATAACCTATTGCGACTAAATAAAAGCAGATATTAGAACGATATCTTGGTGTGTAGACAACATCCTTAGGTTTTTTTTATTTTTATATATATATTTTTTTTTTTACAAAACCACACAACAATTGTCCTCTATGTATCAGCTCCTCCCCAAAAGGAGACGTCACAATTTGCAAAAATAAGTTTTGGTGCTACAAAGAAACATCACTTGCCAAAGGACACTGAAGTAACACAGTCTTGTAATATACAATGGACCGGCTTGTTGTCTGCTAAGGAAAATGTAATGTAATACTGTCTGAAACAGAAAAAAAACAAAACTGTTGTTGTCCCGTCAAGTGTCTAACTGCCAAATAATTGTGACACTGCTTCCTGTTTGGTCACAATGATGACATTCTTTTTCATGATGTGTATATAGGGGTATTCTGTTTGTAACACAGTGTATACCTTTCTGTAGCATAAATCTCCTTTTTGTGTCTCACACTATCAACAGATGGCCAAGAGGAGAACTGGGCTGGGTGGCAAAAGGGGCATTACCCACCTATCCCCCAGGGGCAGTATAAATAACTTTTGTTGGGTTGGTGGACCTAAGTGGAGATACCCCCCCCCCCCCCAATTCAGGCCTCAATCAGAGCACGGTCTACAGTCAATGACAACGGCTGGGCATTATATACCTACCTGCCCCATCTTCAGACCTGGGATCTGGCAGAGAGAAGTCTTCCAGCAGCAAGAAAACAATGCTGGACAAATGCAAAGCCGTGAAATGTGCTGTGCCCATTTGTTAAAGGAAGCTCAATGATAAGGTTTACTTTCGATAATGGCCTGGTATTTTATTTCGTATTTTGTTGAGTCCATATCAATTTCACAGAGCACCACCTTTAAAATTGACCCCAACAATCCACGTTTTTTTTTAGCAGATTGAAAAAAAAACAACTAGGATATTTTGGATGGGATTTTTTAGTTGCAAACCATATAACTTTTAAATTATACAATATTTTTTTGAACAGGTTAATTAATTTTAACAGGTAACCCTTTACACAGATAGCTAGATTCAGAGAGACTTAGGCTGGATTTGCGTTGGCGCTAATTTAAGCGTATTCTGGTTACCAGATACGTTTAAATTAGGCTCAGATACGAGCGGCGTAAGTGTCTTACACCGTCGTATCCTAAAGTGTAATTTTTAGGCTGACCGCTAGGTGGCGCTTCCATTGCAGTCGATGTAGAATATGTAAATCACTAGATACGCCTATTCACGAACGTACGCCCGGCCCACGCAGTACAGATACGCCGTTTACGTAACGCATTATCAGGCCTAAAGTTATTCCATCAAATAGCTGGAATAGTAATGTTAAATATGGCCGCCGTTCCCGCGTCGAAATTTGAAAATTTTACGTCGTTTGCGTAAGTCGTCCGTGAATAGGGTTTTACGTCCACGTCGAAATCAATAGAACCGTGCGGCGTACTTTGCCGCAATGCACACTGGGATATGTAGGCGGACGGCGCATGCGCCGTTCGTAAAATACGTCAATCGCATCAGGTCAAGCCCCATTAACATAAAACACGCCCCCTTAGCTAAATTTGAATTAGGCGCCATTACGCCCGCCCGATTTACGCTACGCCGCCGTAACTTAGCAGGCAAGTACTTTGTGAATCATGTACTTGCCTCGCTAACTTACGGCGGCGTAGTGTAAACACGATACGCTACGCCGCGGCAAAGTTAGGACGCCCTCTCTGAATCTAGCTAATAGTCTTCTACATGTTTCGCCCTCCTGGCTTCATCAGGAAATATGTGCAGCGGATACTGGAAAGTATGAATCCCTCAAGATCCAAATATACATCACATGATATGTGTCAAGATGGAAAGACACGAAGAAAAAAAGGGGTTAACTTGATTCACACCGCAATCCTCTTGTGGGCACATTCGTGGACAAAACAAAGAGGCGGTATACAGACCGTGGTATTTAAACAGTAATAAAGTCAGTCACCAGGGGGCGCTGCAACAATACTATTGGGTATGGTTCAATTCAGAAGAGGCAAATCTCAAGAGCATGCGGGTAAACAGATGAATTTGTTTCCTCACTAAACAAGCTGGTCAAGCTCTATTGCTGACCTCACGTGTGTTGCAGTGGCTCCCTTCTGTGCTCCCATCCATCCAAAATATCCTAGCTGGTTTTCCCCAATGTCTAAGGGATGATGGCGCCACTTATCTTTTCTCTTCCCATCCACAATATGACTGTACTACATTTTTATCAGATGTATATAAAAATGTGTGCTGCAAACCTTGTTCACAAAGACAACAGCTACCTGTCACCATAACCAACAATCACCTTGGCACAGCGGCACACATTATGGTGTATTTATACAAAATTTTCATAGCTATTAATCCTGTGATACTGCATGAACATTAGTTCTGTGAAAACAATGGCAAAAAAAAACATTATTAGGCTATTTTCTTTCCAATTAAATGTTATTCATTCATATGCAATAGACTGTATCAGGAAAATACCACATTATGGGCGCTAGATGGAGCTGTTGACCAGACTTCTTTACTATAATTGTTAGCACCATCTAGTGGCCAAAATGTGGTATTTTTCTGCTTCACTCTATTCTGTATGAAAAAAAAAAATTGACCCGGAGAGACAATAACCTGATGAAATTTGTTTTTCCCCTATTTGACACAGAACGCATGCACATGCAGTTTCACATGTTCTTCAATTTTTTAAAAAAAATACACCCCACTATATAATGCACTTTTAGCCCACAGGAAGCTATATACCATGAAAGGGCCAATTGGCTGTGTTTGCCTCCCCAAGCCAAAAGTTCCCAGTCCTCCCCTGGTTTATCTCATTATATCACAATGAATTTGATGCCGACCATGTGTTTCTCTGATAGGCAAAAATGTATTTGTTGGGTTGATTATGTTACTGGTATGAAGGTGAAATTTGTAATGTGCGTGAAACCTTTAGGTATGTCCATATAAAAGTGCCATGTTCTTCTTGCCATTCTAGGGTGGATTTCCACTAAAGGCTCTCATGTGTTGGGTTGCCATTGGATTAACCACAGAGTACAAATAGAGTTAAAGCTGAACTCCTGGCAACACGCTACAAAACATATATGGGAGCTGTTTTACTTGCCAAAGAATTTGCATCTCTGCTCATCCGATCCTGAGATTTACACAGCTCTGCTGGCAAGGAAGGAGATCTGTAAAGTAACACTTACAGGTCTTGTCCCTCCCTTAACCCCTGACCGGACACTGAAAGCAGATACAGCATACAGTGGAGCCTTGGTTTACGAGTCACGCGGTTAACGAGCGTTTTGAATAACGAGCAACTTTCATTTTTAAATCCTGACTTTGGTTTGCGAGTGTTGTCTCCCAAAACTAGCAGAATTCAGGCTAATGGGGTGTGTAGTACCGCATTTGGCCAGAGGTGCGGGGGCGCCGGTGACACTCGGTTCGGAGCTGTTCGGAAATACTCAGAAACACTGCGTTCCTGGGTTTCCGAGATCAGCCGAGCTGTCCCGAGTATTTCCGAAGCTTTCCAGCGCCCCCCCACCTCTGGCCACGTGCGGTATTGCATGCCGTAGAAGTCAATGCGGAATGAATTATCTTAATTTCCATTGACTTCTATGGGAAAACTCGCTTTGATATGCGAGCGCTTTGGACTCCAAGCATTCTCCTGGAACGGATTATGCTCGTAATCCAAGGTTCTACTGTACTGATGAACTCATCTCAGTCACTCTGTATTCTCGTACTATCAGCTCTCTCCTTGCTAGCACTTGAGCAAACCAGCACAACTGATTGGCTCCTTGTGCTGTTTAATTCTTCCCTAGTCTGAGCTCTGCTCGACAGGGTCTACAAGAGGCTAATACCAAGTCAAACTTAGGTACTTACTTACACGGCTTGGGTTTAATTTTTTTTTTTAATAATGCACAGGAACTGTATTATTGTTTCTTTTATATTTCACCTGGAGATCAGCTTTGGTGTATTTTTAAGAATAAGGGGTGGAAGTCAAGGCATGTTTATAAAAACCGTTGTAGGTACTTGTCCAGTGGAGTCTGCCTCCTTTCCTCAATTCTAATGTGATTAATTTGCATCTACAGTATTTGACCATTGCTTCGCTTCTTTCTCTTCCCAGATATACACTTGGTGTCATTTTTATATCTAACTAACCCGTGTTTTTCATGCATTCCCCTCTGGTGTCTCCCTTTCGATCTCTTCTCAACTCTTCCCTAGGTCATCCATTATTTTTTCCCCAAAGTGGCTTTCGTGTTCATTGGTAGACTATTTCTATTGAAGCTGTTTTCAGTATCCACCATACTCGTATCTCCCCACCTATCTTAGCTTCCATAGTATCTCTAGGTATCCAACTTCTGCTTAATTCACAACCATTACTGTAACAGTCGTATATCTGTGACTTTTAAAGCTTTTTGAGCCTTTATGCCTAAGGCCTACCGTAAAGAGTCTAAAACTGAATGTTCTGTCGAACGAAAAACGAAAATGGCGCATACGATTGTGCCATCATTTGTTTCATTTTACTAAAGAAAATCCAGCATGTTGGATCAGGCACTTTTGATTTCGGAAACCAAAATCGCATGTTGCAGCTGGCACACTAATGATGCGAAAACCAAACTACCCGATGATCAACAAGAATTTTGTTTCGTCTGTGTCCTGCTTAAGACTCTTACTGGGTAACTACCATCAATTGGATTCAAGTTCTACACTAATCAATAAAGCTATCTCTTCTACTCATTTCCAACGCCTTTCTTCAACTCCCACGTGCCTCACCTCTACCCGTTGCCCATGCCTTTCTTTCTGTGCCTTACCCAACACTTAGAGCCGGTTCACACTGGGGCGACTCGTCAGGCGACTCAGCCGCCTGACAAGTCGCGTCCCATTCTATTCAATAGAACCGTTCTAATAGGAGCGACGCAAGTCGCTCCGACTTAGAAAAAGGTTCTTGTACGACTCGGGGCGACTTGCATTGATTTCTATACAGAAGTCATTTTGCAAGTCGCCTCTGAAGTGGTTTTCAGGATGCCTTGCCGAGTCGCCCCTGAAGTCGTGCCGCCCCAGTGTGAACCGGCTCTTATTCCTTTCACTACACTCCTCTTGTCCTTCTGCAACCATTTTCTTTTCACCAATCCTTAAAGTAGAAGTCAAGGCCATTTTTTTTATTATTAGTAGCAACTTTTAACCCCTTACCAACGTGCCTTACCATTCGCAGGATGTGAAGCCAGAATTCCTGATGTAAATGGCAGTAAATTTTTTCGTCCTAATCTACGTACATTTTCTTATGGTCTGCAATGGTGACACCACGATTCATAACTGCCACTTCTGGTATCCACAAGGATCAGAGTATGCAATGCAGTTTGAACCCTCCAGAGCAGCCTTTCCCAACCCTTCTAATATGGAGGAGCCCGTTAAAAAACTTTCCAGTCTCAGGGAACCCCTATTGATAATTACTTTATCTACAGCTCATGGCACATTAGTATGATGGTCACTGGTTTCTAAATGAACTTCAACTGATGTGTGGCCACACTGGTGGTCATTGGGAATAAACAAAATTAACTTCTACTGGTGTGTGGCCACACTGGTGGTCATTGGGAAGAAACCAAATGAACTTCTACTGGTGTGTGGCCACACTGGTAGTCATTGGGATGAAACCAAATGAACTTCTACTGGTGTGTGGCCACACTGGTAGTCATTGGGAAGAAACCAAATGAACTTATTTTGGTGTGTGGCCACACTGGTGGTCATTGGGAAGAAACCAAATGAACTTCTACTGGTGTGTGGCCACACTGGTGGTCATTGGGAAGAAACAAAATTAACTTCTACTGGTGTGTGGCCACACTGGTGGTCATTGGGAAGAAACACAATTAACTTCTACTGGTGTGTGGCCACACTGGTGGTCATTGGGAAGAAACCAAATTAACTTTTACTGTTGTGTGGCCACACTGGTGGTCATTGGGAAGAAACCAAATTAACTTCTAATGGTGTGTGGCCACACTGGTGGTCATTGGGAGGAAACAAAATTAACTTCTACTGGTGTGTAGACACACTGGTGGTCATTGGGAAGAAACCAAATTAACTTATACTGGTGTGTGGCCACACTGGTGGCCATTGGGAAGAAACCAAATTAACGTCTACTGGGGTATGGCCGTACTGGTGGTCATTGGGAAGAAACCAAATTAACTTTTACTGTTGTGTGGCCACACTGGTGGTCATTGGGAAAAAAAACACAAATGAACATTTGCTGATGTGTGGCCACACTGGAAGAAAGCTCTACTAGTTCAAGGAACCCTTAACCTTTCGAGGAACCCAAAAGTTTTTATGGAACCCAAGTTGAGAAAGGCTGCTACAGAGACATTAACGCCCAACCTTCTCACCACCCAACCCTGGCTATGGCTGACAATCATAGTTCCTCCCAGTGTCGTGCTTTGTGTTTTCTAGCGCTTGTGTCCTCCTGGGGTCGTGTAGCTACACACTTGAACCTCTGAAGTATTTGAAATGGGAAGCAGGACAGTGCGATCAATTGACCTGGTTATAAAAGGACAATTTTATGGTACTTTCACAATTAAATTTCATTAACGCAGTTTTTTATGCAAGCACTTGGGGCTTTCCTACTGAACTTCTTCTTTATCATGGAACCTTGACTTGCATTTTAACAAGTTTACTCCTTGTCATTGTAGGCCTTGATTTTCTAAAAGTTTTACTTCCTTGTCTCCAGAGTTGCATGACCCCGTGAACTTTGGTTGTGCTGCCCCTTTATCCACAGACCTTTGTGACCACACAGTTCCTTGGACCTTATATAACAGAAAAACATGTGATGTCCATGTAATCAGATATTCATTTTTGTTGTGCCATCCTTTGTAGGCCCACATATGAAAGAAAATTACACTAGAGAGAGCCTGTACCCCACCCCGTGAAACTTTGCCCCCTTGGGCTAGAGCCATTTACACAGATTCGGGCCTACTTGTGTTTGTATTCTTGTTCGGTGTGAATATTTTCTTTTTCCTCATCATTTTCCTTGTTCTTTCACCATTCCTTCTACTCCCATGATTATCACCATACTTTGGACTTTAGTGGACCTAGCATGAAATATATATATTTTTGTAAGTGCCTGCATTCTCAAGTAAGATGTGTAACACTTCCAGGTATTTATTTCCTCTCACAGAGATCACAGTACTCCCCCTAACAATCTCGTTATCGCCTTTTCTCTCCATAAGGATGGAGCCATTTTGTTTAGGCTTCAGCAGGGTTGCCAGCACACAGATGAGAGGACACCGTGCTAAAATTCTTGGTGTCTGTGAAGTTCAGCCATTGTGGCAGCTTCACACTTTGTGTCAGGAATTTATTACTACAGAGTTGTAAAGTTACTGTAAGGTCCACTTTAGCTCCCCTTTTCAATCATCCTGAGATATCCTCACTTTTTCCTAGTTCTAGACTATAGGGCTACCTAAGAAACCGAACCCAGTTTACTCACTCCCCCTACACCCTTTTACTCATTCTCCGTACACCCCAATTTACAATTTCTTAATTCCTAAATTCTGAAAGTGATCTTTGTAAATAAATGAATTGTTTTAAGATAAAGGAATCAGTTGTTTTATTTTCTTTGCCATTGGAATGGTATGTAAAAGTATATGACAAGCGTTCCATCGGTCAATTTTTGACCCGTGATTAGACGGATCAAAAAATGACTGCAATGTATCCCTATGGGGAGTCGGATGTCAGCAGATTTTGGTTCGTTCAGGTTTGAAGGGCCAAATGCAAGAAGTTCTCATCCAGCTCTGGTTTTGCAGACTTGATCGGATGTGGGTGGATATAGGTAGACCCACATCTGCTTACATCCAGCCCATAGGGATCACAAGGGTCTGTTTTTCCTCTATCAAAAGATGGAGGGAAAAAAAACGAAATGAATAAGGGTGAAAAATATGTAACAACCGTTTCAGATGCTATCTGACTCAGCAGGGGATCATAACCGAGAACCAAGCATGCCAACATGAATAGGGCTTTATAAATTTTCTATATACCGTATTTATCGGGGTATAGCGCGCTCCCGCGTATAGCGCGCACCCCTAAAGTTGCTCGAATTCCTGTGGAAAAAAAGATGTTTTGTTCTTACAGTTTTGGTGTCTTGCGCAGCGTCCATCGGCGGCCTCGTCGGGTCCGGCGTCCGTCTGCGGCTTCGGGTGTCCTCTTCGACGGGTCCGGCGTCCTTCTGCGGTGTCCTCGCGTCCTCCCCGCTCGTTTCCCACGCCGAGTTTGAATACTGCGCCGACATATACCGAGCGCAGTACACTCGTGTATCGTCGGGCAGGCTCGGCAACTGTCGCGCTGACGTCCTGTACGCGTACAGGACGTCAGTGCGAGAGGCGCCGAGACTGCCCGAAGATACACGAGTGTACTGCGCTCGGTATATGCCGGCGCAGTATTCAAACTCGTGGCGGGTATAGGCGTATATCGCGCACCCACGATTTTGCCCTGATTTTCAGGGCAAAATAGTGCGCGGTATACGCCGATAAATACGGTAAATATCTATGTAGGCATCAGTGGCAGAAAAATCAAAATGTAGGATTATATGTACCCATGTAAGAGGTTCTGGTCCTGTGCACACCGCTGTGAGTGATGGCCAGCTCGTCTTGGCTCCAAACGTCAGTGTAAAACAAAGGATGTATCCATAGGCGTGCGCAAGGGGTGTGCCTGGGCACACCCTAATCCTGGGGTTGGCAACCTGTCAATGGTGGACAGGTGAAAGGTAAACGGCAATCCTTCCTTGCCGACTCTCAGAACCCGGACATGAGAGGTAGCGGGGGTGGAATTTAGTGGAACCGATCTGTATTTTCCTCCTGCAGCAGCTGAAAGTAGGCTTCTCCTCCTCTCCCTTTTGTCAACATTCAGCTGCCACAGAAGCAAAATATAGGGGTGGTACTAATATATGCCACCCCTCCTTTCCCTCTTCCTTATGTTGCCCACGTCCTCCATGTGCTCCCTTGCTCCCCCTTCCTCCCATTGTTTCAGGATGGAGAGCGGGGAAGAGGCCGGAAAATATGTCAAACTCATATGTGTTGGAGCTTTGGGGTGCACATCCTAATGCAATAGGCTGCACACACCTATGGATGTATCCCATGAGCCACACATCAAAGAAAACCTGCTGTAAAGCGTGTGGCAGTCTCAGCCTGGGCTCCCACCAGGTCATGCTCTCAACACGTTTCACTCCACCTCTAGGAGCATAATCATTGGGAACATGATTAAGCTCTAAGGGGTGGAGCGAAACACGTTGGGAATGTGGCCTGATGGGAGCCCAGGCTGAGACTGCCACACACTTTACTATAGAGGGTTTGCTTTGATGTACGGGTCATGGGATACATCCTTTAATTTACATTGGCGGAAAAAAACATCAATGCAAATTTGCACTGGGGCTTCTAAGGAGTAGTGTATCCTAAGCCAATCTACTGCCTGCACTACTAGAATTTGTAAAATCCATCCTACAATTCAGGTAAGTAGGAAGGGCGCATGTGGTTGGACTAATGCTGCCACTTCTCTCAACAGTACAGGAAGCCAGCTAATACCTCCTTATAGAAACACAAAGTGCACAGGCAGGGGTGTATTTAGGTTTTGTGCTGCCCTAGGCCTGGTGAAGCTCGCGCACCCCCTACTTTATATATGACGCACCCTTCCTTTTTAAGACTCGTCCTGTCATTTTCATGGGATGAGGACAGAGGGATAGGGTGGGATGAGCACAGGGGGACAGGGTGGGATGAGCACAGGGGGACAGGGTGGGATGAGGACAGGGGGACAGGGTGGGATGAGCACAGGGGGACAGGGTGGGATGAGGACAGGGGGACAGGGTGGGATGAGCACAGGGGGACAGGGTGGGATGAGCACAGTGGGATGAGCACAGGGGGACAGGGTGGGATGAGCACAGGGGGACAGGGTGGGATGAGCACAGAGGGACAGGGTGGAATGAGCACAGAGGGACAGGGTGGGATGAGCACAGGGGGACAGGGTGGGATGAGGACAGGTGGAAAGGGTGGGATAAGCACAGGGGGACAGGGTGGGATGAGCACAGGGGGACAGGGTGGGATGAGCACAGGGGGACAGGGTGGGATGAGGACAGGGGGACAGGGTGGGATGAGGACAGGGGGACAGGGTGGGATGAGCACAGGGGGACAGGGTGGGATGAGCACAGGGGGACAGGGTGGGATGAGCACAGGTGGGCAGGGTGGGATGAGGACAGGGTGGGATGAGCACAGGGTGGGATGAGCACAGGGGGCTTTTTCGCCGCCCCCCGCAAAGTGCCGCCCTAGGCCTGGGCCTTGTCGGCCTAGGCCATAATACATTTCTGTGCACAGGTGGCCTGTGTTCCCTCCAGTAATGGACGTGCACTGAGCATTCCTGCCTCCTGATTGTGGTAGTGCAAAGAATTACTTCACCAGAGCTAATGATTGGCCAACCAGCTGTGGAGTGGACGGCACTAGATGGGATTAATCTCAGGCATTCAGTCCACCTAAAGAGACACTGCCCCTTGCTCATTCAGTGTCTTTGCAAAGGGAGCCCCCAGAACCACTGACACCTTGCCATTGCTCCCCCACCAATCCATCATCCACTGCGGGTGGCAAAAAGATAGCATGTGGCTTCCCCCTATGTGATAGTGTTTGGGTCTAATAGCCAATTGTTAGGCTCAAGTACCGACATGTGACGTGTCTGACAGCATCCTTCACTGAGGAAGTTAGTGCCAGCTGCGTTGTTATTTGGCCGGGCAAAAGCCTGATCGTGTTTACGCAGCATTAGAGAGGGTTTCTAGGAATAAAGGACTCGCCGCTCCAGGTGATGAAAACTCCAATCGAGTGCTAGCCCCGGCCACCTCCGTGGGTATATTAAAGTAAATTATTTGGATGATTCCAAATGCCATATATTAGTCACCAGGGGACACCAACACACAATATTTTAGACGCGTTTCACACAGTACACTTGTGCTTAATCATTACCATTAGAGAGGGTTTCAATGGTGACAACAGTGGTCCATGCTTGGGCAATGTATGTTGAAATGCCCAGTCCCCATTGAAGGTGCCCATGACAGCATGATAAGGCAATAATAGCACAATGTGGAGACATATAGCTGTTGTCACTCTGTAACAGGAAGTGGTTGTCTGTAACAGGAAGTGGTTGTCTGTAACAGGAAGTGGTTGAACAAGAACCTTCATGGCATAATTACCAGGTATCCTTTTAATGAAAAATGCAGATTTAAAGTGATTGAAGGGTACAGTTTGAAATGATATCAGTACTTTATGGCTTATATGAGATTTCACTGATTGGGTCTACATCTACTTTAAATCAGGAGTTGTCTTATCCCTCAAGGGCTGTAGTGTCCTCGTCATTTTCAGTTCTGCTCAGTTACCATGGATATTACATGCTTGTCACGCTCTCCATATTGTATAATAAATAGCTGGAAGATCCAAATGCAAAAAGACTGGCACCTTTCTGATGACCTTGTGGTAAGGGTGGAGACATGAACTAGTGTAGGAAGGAGTAAGCAGCCGGCAGCTGATTTAACTCAATGGTTCCCTGCCAAATGTTAATCAATGTTTAACTAAACCCAATCACTAAAATCTCATATAAGCTTTGACGTGTTACAACATCATAATACATATTACAATAATAATAATAATCATAATAATAAATTATAATAAAATAGAATTCAAATAAAGTGTTACAATATCGTAATAATATTTTTTTTTTCCTTAAACAAAATCTTTTATTGAACAAAAGAAAAAATACATACAATAGTCCATCGTGATGAACGTCAAACATAATAAAACAGTGGGGTGGATTCAGAAAGCAATTGCGTCTGCGTATCCATAGATACGCAGCGCAATTGCTAATTTGCGCCGGCGTATCGACTTTTCTGTATTTAGAAAGCTCGATACGCCGACTGCAGCCTAAGATATGACTGGCATAAGGCTCTTATGCGTCGTATCGCAGGCTGCATTCTTACGATGGCCGCTAGGTGGTGTTCCCGTAGTGGTCAGCGTAGAGTATGCAAATTGCATACTCACGCCGATTCACAACCGTACGCGCGCCCTGCGTTCGCATTTTACGTCATTTGCGTTCGTCGGTTTCTGCGTAAGGCTGCTCATGCTATTAGCAGGGGCAGCCAATGCTAAGTATACCCGTCGTTCCCGCGTCGCGATTTTTAAAAATTACGTTGTTTGCGTAAGTGAATCGTGAATGGCGCTGGACGCCATTTACGTTCACGTTGAAGCAAATGACGTCCTTGCGACGTCATTTACCGCAATGCACGTCGGGAAAGTTTCCCGACGGAGCATGCGCACTACGTTCGGCGCGGGAACGCGCCTAATTTAAATGATCCACGCCCCCTACGGGATCATTTAAATTACGCGCGCTTACACCAGCCAGTTTTACGGAGTGCCCGCGCAAATTACGGAGCTACTGCTTCGTGAATGAAGCGTAGCGCACGTAATTTACGGAGGCGTAGCGTAAAACCGGTACGCTGCGCCTCCGTAGTAGTGCGCGCCCCTACCTGAATCCACCCCAGTATTACTCATACAAAGCATACAGCGGCATCCCTTATTATTGTATATATTAATACGAGACATTAGTACCAGTGCCATTTAAAGTTGGTCATATCCATGCAATATACCTGTTGTGCCATGATTAGCTCCCATAATAATACATTGAAATTAAAAATACATAGGGCTAGATTCAGGTAGACCGCCGTAAGTTTGTACGGGCGTAGCGTATGTTATTTACGCTACGCCGCCGCAATTTAGAGAGGCAAGTGCAGTATTCACAAAGCACTTGCTCCGTAAGTTGCGGCGGCGTAGCGTAAATCTGCCGGCGTAAGCGCGTCGAATTTAAATTGTCAAGAGGTGGGCGTGTTTTACGTAAATAAAACATGACCCCACGTAAATGACGTTTCTCACGAACGGCGCATGCGCCGTCCGTGAACGTATCCCAGTGCGCATGCTCCTAATCACGTCGCAAATAGTCAATGCTTTCGACGTGAAAGTAATTTACGCAAAGCCCTATTCGCAAACGACTTACGCAAACTACGTAAACGACGCAAAAATCGACGCTGTCCCGACGTCCATACTTAACATCGGTTGCTCCTCATATAGCAGGAGCAACCTTACGCCGGAAAAAGCCTTACGCAAACGACGTAAAAAAATCCGCTGGGCGCACGTACGTTTCTGAATCGGCGTATCCAGCTCATTTGCATATTCTATGCTGAAACCGACGGAAGAACCACCTAGCGGCCAGCGTAAATATGCACCCTAAGATACGACGGCGTAGGAGACTTACGCCAGTCGGATCTTAGCCTAATTTCGGCGTATCTTGCTTTCTGAATACAGAAAGAAGATACGCCGGCGCAGCTTTGAATTTACGCGGCGTATCAATAGATACGCCGACATAAATTCTTTATGAATCTAGCCCATAGTTTTTCTACTGATACACCGGCGTAATTCGAATTTCCCGCCGGCGTATCATTGTTTTGTATTCGCAAAACATGATACGCCGGAATTAGGCTAGGATCCGACTGGTGTAAGTCACTTACACCGTCGGATCCTAACTGCAATACAACGCTGACCGCTAGGTGGTGTTTACGTTCAGGTCTCATTTGACTATGCAAATGAGCCTGATACGCCGATTCCCGAACGAATTTGCGTTGCGTACTCGTCGTTTACGTCGTTTGCGTAAGCGTAAGGTTACCCCTGCTATATGAGGGGTAACCTTACGCCAGTCCGCCGTATGCCATGTTAAGTATGGCGTCGGGTCCGCGGCGTCTTTTTCCGTCGGTTACGTCGTTTTCCTAAGTCGTTCTTGAATACGACTTTACGTCAATGACGCTCACGTCGGCGTCATTGCCATTTTCCGTCGTGAGCTGGAGCATACGCACTGGGCTATTTTTTTAGCCCGGCGCAATGCGCAGTTCAATCGGCGCGGGGGTGCGCTTAATTTGAATACAAGCCGCCCCCTTTGAATTACGCGGCCATACGCCGGGCCAATTACACTACGCCGCCGCAAATTACGGAGCAAGTGCTTGGAGAATACGGCACTTGCTCCAGTAAGTTGCGGCGGCGTGGTGTAAATGGCTTACGCTACGCCGCCGCAGATTCTACGAGAATCTGGCCCCATAGACAATACAAACGTACAATAGCACAGCCAACATCTGTCTTACAACACGGCCAGGACCCGCGCAGGGGTCGCAAGGTAGCAGTACAGAACCAAGATACGTTAGAGCATTTGCGACTACCATAATAAACCATAAATCAATTAGGTGGTCTGGCTCAAGCTCCAGGGGTAGGATGATAGTTAACTAGCTCACCTAAGTTGTTGTGCTAACAGGAGACGGTTCAACAAGACTTCAAGGGATGTTATCAGAAATCAAAGAAGCCTCCAAATCTGCTGCCGCAGTGGAGGGTTCTGCCAACCATTTAGACCAGACCCTGTCATATTTTTAAAAATACATCATTATTTAATAAATAATAACAATATCATAAAAAAATAATAATATAAATGTTACATTATGGTACCAATAAATTTATATTTATATTTTATTGTGTTTTCATAAGGCATAACAAAAGCCATAATAATAGTATCGTTCATATTTGTACAATACAATGAAAAGAATAAATTACAAAAAATAAAAAACAAGCAATTATATCTATACTTCTGTCGCTAAGTATAGAGGGCCATATTCTTGTACATATCCGGCGGCGTAACGTATGTCCTTTACGTTACTCCGCCGCAAGTTTAAGTGGCAAGTGCCTGATTCACAAACCACTTACCTGTAAACTTGCGGCGGCGGCGCGTAAAGTCCACCCGCGTAAGCCATCCTAATTCAAATGATCCTGGCAGGGGGGTGGATCATTTAAATTAGGCGCGCTCCCGCGCCGATCGTAATGCGCATGCTCCGTCGGGTAAATTACCCGACGTGCATTGCGCTAAATGACGTTTCACGGACGTCATTTGTTTTGACTGTAACGTAAATGGCGTCCAGCGCCATTCACGGACGGCTTACGCAAACGACGTTAATTTTTGAAATTTCGACGCGGGATCGACGGCCATACTTAACATTGAGTACGCCACCTAGGGGGCATCTTTATCTTTACGCCGCGTATCGCTTACGGGAACGACGTTAAAACACTACGGCGGGCAAGCGTACGTTAGAGAATCGGCGTGACTAGTCATTTGCATATTCTACGCTGACCGCCACCTAGCGGTCAGCGTAAATATTGCAGCCTAAGATACAACGGCGCAAGCCGTCGTATCTTAGGCATGTTTAAGTGTATCTCAGTTTGAGAATACACTTAAACATAGGAAACGGACTTACGTAGGCGTATCTGCTGATACGCCTACGTAACTTGTTTAAGAATATGGCCCATAGAACCGAATCTAAGGAGTATTCCTCAGTGCGACATTTCAGTTATCATTACAATTTAGTGATGTAATTCTAGCTATTAACAATCATATATAAATTTATATTTAAAAAAAATACAAGGCATAAGGAAAATGTATCTGAACTGTTGTTGTCAGCACATAGCAAAATATCAACAAAATGACAGCATTAACATATAATAATCAGCGCTCAGCCTGTTGGATCTCTCACCGATCCTTATTGACCTTTACACAGTGGCCCGGATTCAGGTAGATTTGCCCCTTTCTTGCGGAGGCGCAGGGCAACGTTTTTGCCCTGCGCCCCCGCAAATTTACTGCGCTACCCGCGATTCACGGAGCAGTAGCTCCGTAAATTGCGTGTGCGCTGTGTAAATTTGCCCTGCGTAAGGGCGCCTAATGTAAATGATCCCGTAGGAGGCGGGAATCATTTAAATTAGGCGTGCTCCCGCGCCGAGCGTAGAGCGCATGCTCCGTCGGGAAACTTTCCCGACGTGCATTGCGGCAAATGACGTCGCAAGGACGTCATTTGCTTCAAAGTGAACGTGAATGGCGTCCAGCGCCATTCACGAATCACTTACGCAAATTACGTAAAAATCGAACGTCGCGACGCGGGAACGTCGGGTATACTTTAGCATTGGCTGCCCCTGCTATTAGAAGGGGCAGCCTTACGCTAAACACGCCGTACGGAAACAACGTAAATTGCGTACGCAGGGCTCGCGCAACATTGTGAATCGGTGTTAGTATGCAATTTGCATACTATACACTGAGCACAATGGGAGCGCCCCCTAGCGGCCATCGCAAGAATGCAGCCTAATATATGCGTGGCATAAGAGCCTTATGCCACGCAGATTTTAGGCTGCAGTCGGCGTTACGATGTTCCTGAATCAGGAGCATTCGTAACGCCGGGGCAAGTAAGCAATTGCGCTGTGTAACCTATGGTTACACAGGCGCAATTGCTACTTGAATCTGGGCCAGTGATTCCTGGGTCCATCGTGTGTATATATAAGGATCGGTAAGAGAGATCAAGCAGGCTGAGCGGTGATTATTATATGTCAATGCTGTCATTTTGTTGATCTTTTGTAATTGAGTTTTTAGGGGGGGATTATGGAAATAAATATTATTAACAGTATTACCCCATAAGGTCTGTTTCCATTCCTTGAGATTGGTGAAAGATCGCAAACTAACGAGATTTGTGGAGGATACAGATAAGATCAAAGGCCTATGTTCTGTGAGGATCTGGTGAGTGCACATTTTGAGGGGAGCGGTACTCACGAGGTGTGGTTATAGGCTATGGTATATCTGATATCCCTACTATCCTCAAAGGACATTTAGGTGGATTCAGAAAGACTTAGGCTGGCGTATCAGTAGATACGCCAGCCTAAGTCTGAATGTGCGCCGGCGCAAATTTAAGCGTATTCTGGAAACCAGATATGTTTAAATTAGGCTCAGATACGAGCGGCGTAAGTGTCTTACACCGTTGTATCCTAAAGTGTAATTTTTAGGCTGACCGATAGGTGGCGCTTCCATTGCGGTCGGCGTAGAATATGTAAATCACTAGATACGCCTATTCACGAACGTACGCCCGGCCGACGCAGTACAGATACGCTGTTTACGTAACGCATTATCAGGCCTAAAGTTATTCCATCAAATAGCTGAAATAGTAATGTTAAGTATGGCCGTCATTCCCGCGTCGAAATTCGAAAATTTTACGTCGTTTGTGTAAGTCGTCTGTGAATAGGGATTTACGTCATTTACGTCCACGTCGAAAACCAATAGGACCGTGCGGCGTACTTTGCCGCAATGCACACTGGGATATGTAGGCGGACGGTGCATGCGCCGTTCGTAAAATACGTCAATCACGTCAGGTCACCCCCCATTAGCATAAAACACGCCCCCTCAGCCGAATTTGAATTATGCACGCTTACGCCCGCCCGATTTACGTTTCGCCGCTGTAACTTAGCAGGCAAGTACTTTGTGAATCATGTACTTGCCTCGCTAACTTACGGCGGCGTAGTGTAAATGCCATACGCTACGCCGCCGCAACTATGCGCCCGCCTACCTGAATCCACCTAATTGAGTGGAAGAAGTGTTTTCGGACTTTATATTAGTTTTAGCATATAAGTTTATATTATTATTATGGAAAGCTAATATAAAGACACAGTTCACATACTTATACTATAAATATTCAAATACTTCTTTTTTTTTTTCAACAATACATAATTGAATTACAAAATGTTTTTTTCCTTCAATTATTTTTAGGCTTAAAGTGTTAGTTCAACTTTTTATAAAAATGTAAACAGTTATGTAACACCGTACACCCTCTCCACTACAAGCGCCCACTGTACTTACCTCCAGGGATGCTGAATTGTCAGATCCCTTGCAGTCAGTCCAGTGGTCCGAGAAATCCCTACTCCTTTCCCTCTTCTCTATGCAGTGCTTTTAGGATGGATCAGAATGATTCTGATGTGTCCTAAAATGCACTGATGAGGCTGCACTGATGGGCACTGATGAGGCTGTACTGTTGGGCACTGATGAGGCTGCACAGTTGAGCACTGATGAGGCTGCACTGATGGGCACTGATGAGGCTGCACTGGTGGGCACTGATGAGGTTGCACTGTTGGGCACTGATGAGGCTGCACTGATGGGCACTCATGAGGCTGCACTGTTGGGCACTGATGAGACTCAAGGCCGTTTGAAGGAATTTGGGGGCCCCAAGCAAAATTTCTGCTTTGTAAATTTTTGCAAAAAGCTTTAATACGTATTACTTTTTTTTTTTTTTTAAAGTGTATTTTCTGCGTGTATTTGAGAGAGGAGCCGGACTGCAGGAGTTGGGAGTAGGTAGGCCTCACCCAGAGGCAATCTGCCACCTTTCTCCATGCCCCGGGTGGCAATGGTGGGTGTGTGAGGGGGTCCTCCCACACAGCCCGCCCTACCTGCTCCGCTTTGAAGCCCAACGGGGCAGAGGGACTCCCTATAAGGGAGTGAGAGGATCTAGCTCGCTCAACCAGCCCCGTTAGTCCTTCGCCTCTCTTTTTAGAGACCGCGTGGTCAAAGTGCGTGCATGTTAACCCAATTTCGAGTGCGTGTAAGTGTGGTGGTTTTTGTGGGAGGGGTGGGCGTACTAAGCGCAGGCTTACCTCGCATAGCACACCCACCGGGAGTCGGGCTGAGACCACCAAAATCAATTCACATGTAGCTGAGGCCGGGATCCGAACCCCTAGCTGCAGAGGTGAATGGCTTGTCAGCGCAGTGCCAATCGCGTTGAGCCACCGCAGCTCCCTTTAATACGTATTACTTGATTCAAAAAAGAAGCAATAAGATGGAAACGGGATGGTAAAGAAAGAAAAAAAAAAAAATGGAAAGAAAGCTATGGTAATAGTTTATGATACATATCATCCAGCCAGGTAGGGTTATGGTCAGCAAGCTACCATATTTTTCATACAAAATGGGTGATGACTGCCTCCCCCCTTACCCCTCCATGTTCTTTTTACCCCCCTCCCTACCGCGTACCATGCGGCAGGAGACTCAGTTTGCTGTTCCCGGCCGCGGACTGAAAGGAAGTTAGCACTCAGTGTGTGCACTTCCTGTCAGTCCGCCCGGAAACAGGAAACTGAATCTCCTGTACTGCGCGGTACCCGGCCAGACTGCAGGAGGAGGGATTCAGGAAGAGGAGCTCGGCCACGCTACAGGCTGCAGCATTTATAGGAAGCGGCAGTGTGGCAAGGGCCCGCCCTGCTAGGGCCCTAGGCCAGCTCGGGGCCCCAAGCAATTGCTTGTTTTGCCTGTCCTGTCGCGACAGGCCTGATGAGGCTGCACTGATGAGGCTGCACTGATGGGTACGATGAGGCTGCACTGGTAGGCACTAATGAGGCTGCATCGATCGCCACTGATTGGCACCTTCTCTTATAAACAGCACCCGCAGCACACCACAACTCATATACCACGCATTGTGGTATGCTGCTTTTTGAGAACAGGGTGACATTTTTTCATGCGTTGTGGTACACTGGCAGCACATGTGCATCAATGCACCGCACTGGAATGCTTTAGTACATACAAGCTCCTAAGGAATCCAAAAAATATCTGCCACTTTATTTTTGAAAAGCTGACAATTGTCTGTACAAAGACAGTGTCTGTTTCTAGACTTATATAACTGTTGTCAAACTCCACCGTGTTATGTAATGATAACATTCCCTGAGAGAATCGCCTACAAATTGCATCAGCACTTCTTACATAAAGCCACTGACAATAACCCAATTACTTGGAGCAAAGAGAGTAACCTAGTAATAATGGAAAAGTGACCCAACGCCATTATATAAATACTCCCTGACCTACATACTGTATGTTGTATAACTGGAGAAAAGTGTGCCAACTCCAATGTTTTCATTTTTCCCCGAACAAGGGCGATGAAATGCGGAATCTGATTACTTGTAACAAGAGCCGTCCATAAGTCAGACATTTGTGGAGCTGTCATAAAAAATCAGCACAGCGTTGTTTAAATAAATTGTTTTAATGCCATAAATAACAACTGCTTCATTTTGTTACCCTGTCTGGTGTAGACCTGACCAATGAGATTCTCTTATTTGCTCTCGTTTGGTCTGCTAATTATGATATTGAAAGTATTTTTTATTTTATCTCTTCATTAAAGAGGAACTTCCCTGCAGTCTCCATTCTGTCCCCCTGTCCCTCTTCTGTGCGCTTATACAGATGTGCTTCCAGTCTCTGCCAGCTCTCAAATACCTTAAAGAACTCAGCAGTACTTCTGCACACACTCAGGGTGTTTACTGCGCATGCGCACAGGGCTGCGAGTTCTGATGTATGGGCCATCTATTTGCCAGTGGCATTTTGTGCACATGCCATAAGCATGCGCAGGGTGTGCCTGGGCATACCCTAATCACTCTGTGCAGTGCCCAATCCCATACTGCCCAGGCTTCACCCCCATGTTGGTTGGTGCCAGGTGTGCTTGGGCATACCCTAATCACTCTGTGCAGTGCTGACTCCCATACTGCCCAGGCTTCACCCCCATGTTGGGGGTGCCAGGTGTGCCTGGGCATACCCGAATAACTGTGGAGTGTGCAGTGCTGACTCCCATACTGCCAGGCTTCACTCCATGTTGGGGGTGCCAGGTGTGCCTGGGCATACCCTAATCACTGTGCAGTGCTCACTCCCATACTGCCAGGCTTCACCCTATGTTGGGGGTGCCAGGTGTGCCTGGGCATACCCTAATCACTCTGTGCAGTGCCCAATCCCATACTGCCCAGGTTTCACACCCATGTTGGTTGGTGCCAGGTGTGCTTGGGCATACCATAATCACTCTGTGCAGTGCTGACTCTCATACTGCCCAGGCTTCACCCCCATGTTGGGGGTGCCAGGTGTGCCTGGGCATACCCTAATCACTGTGGAGTGTGCAGTGCTGACTCCCATACTGCCAGGCTTCACCCCCATGTTGGGGGTGCCAGGTGTGCCTGGGCATACCCTAATCACTGTGCAGTGCTGACTCCCATACTGCCAGGCTTCACCCTATGTTGGGGGTGCCAGGTGTGCCTGGGCATACCCTAATCACTCTGTGCAGTGCCGACTGCTATACTGCATAGGCTTCACCCCCATGTTGGGGGTGCCAGATGCAGCTTGGGCATACACTAATCACTCTGTGCAGTGACGACACCCATACTGCCCAGGCTTCACCCCCACGTTGCCCCCCGCAGTGCTGCTGGCTTCTCTCCTCTTCCCTTGGCTGCTTCAGGGGATGTTTCAGGGTAGGGAGGGGGTGAAAGGGCTAGTAAATACAGTGGAACCTTGGATCACAAGCATAATCCATTCCAGGAGAATGCTTGTAATCCAAAGCACTCGCATATCAAAGCTAGTTTCCCCATAGAAGTCAGTGGGGTGGATTTAGGTAGGGGCGCGCACTACTACGGAGGCGCAGCGTACCGTTTTTATGCTACGCCTCCTTAAATTACCTGCGCTACGCTTCATTCACGAAGCAGTAGCTCCGTAATTTGCGTGTGCGCTCCGGAAAACTGCCCGGGCGTAAGCGCGCGTAATTTAAATGATCCCGTAGGGGGCGTGGATCATTTAAATTAGGCGCGTTCCCACGCCGAACGTAGTGCGCATGCTCCGTCGGGAAACTTTCCCGACGTGCATTGCGGTAAATGACGTCGCAAGGACGTCATTTGCTTCAACGTGAACGTAAATGGCGTCCAGTGCCATTCACGATTCACTTACGCAAACGACGTCATTTTCAAAAATCGCGACGCGGGAACGACGGGTATACTTAGCATTGGCTGCTCCTGCTAATAGCATGAGCAGCCTTAAACAGAAACAGACGAACGCAAACGACGTAAAATGCGAACGCCAGGCGCGCGTACGGTTGTGAATCGGCGTGAGTATTCAATTTGCATACTCTACGCTGACCACTACGGGAACGCCACCTAGCGGCCAGCGTAAGAATGCAGCCTACGATACGACGGCATAAGAGCCTTATGCCAGTCATATCTTAGGCTGCAGTCGGCGTATCGAGCTTTCTGAATCAGGAGAAGTCGATACGCCGGCGCAACTAAGCAATTACGCTGCATATCTATGGATACGCAGACGCAATTGCTTTCTGAATCTACCCCAGGGTGTTTACATGCGCACAGTGCTGCAAGTTCTGATGTATGGGCCATCTATTTGCCAGTGACATTTTGTGCACATGCCATAAGCGTGCGCAGGTGTGCCTGGGCATACCCTAATCACTCTGTGCAGTGCCCAATCCCATACTGCCCAGGCTTCACCCCCATGTTGGTTGGTGCCAGGTGTGCCTGGGCATACCCTAATCACTCTGTGCAGTGCTGACTCCCATACTGCGAGGCTTCACCCCCATGTTGGTTGGTGCCAGGTGTGCCTGGGCATACCCTAATCACTGTGCAGTGCTGACTCCCATACTGCCAGGCTTCACCCCCATGTTGGGGGTGCCAGGTGTGCCTGGGCATACCCTAATCCCTGTGCAGTGCTGACTCCCATACTGCCAGGCTTCACCCTATGTTGGGGGTGCCAGGTGTGCCTGGGCATACCCTAATCACTCTGTGCAGTGCCGACTGCTATACTGCACAGGCTTCACCCCCATGTTGCCCCCCGCAGTGCTGCTGGCTTCTCTCCTCTTCCCTTAGCTGCTTCAGGGGATGTTTCAGGGTAGGGAGCGGGTGAAAGGGCTAGTAAATACAGTGGAA
This sequence comes from Rana temporaria, assembly GCF_905171775.1. Classification (NCBI taxonomy): domain Eukaryota; kingdom Metazoa; phylum Chordata; class Amphibia; order Anura; family Ranidae; genus Rana; species Rana temporaria. The sequence goes on from NC_053491.1 coordinate 445,444,238, forward strand.
CCTTGGATCACAAGCATAATCCATTCCAGGAGAATGCTTGTAATCCAAAGCACTCGCATATCAAAGCAAGTTTCCCCATAGGAGTCAATGGAAACAAAGATAATTTGTTCTGTGTTGACTTCTATGGCATGCAATACCTCATGTGGCCAGAGGTGGGTGGGGGCTGGAGAGCCTCGGAAATACTTGGGGACAGCTCGGCTAATCTCGAAAAAGGCTCGGAAACACTTGTGAACTGAGTATTTCCGAGTATTTCCGAGTGATTCCGAGTATATTCGAACGGCTCCGAACCTTTCCAAGTGTCACTGGTGCCTCCGCAACTCTGGCCAAATGCGGTACTGCACACCCCATTAGCTTGAATTCTGCCACAACACTCACACTTTTTTTTTAAGTTGCTCGTCTTTCAAAATGCTCGTTAATCACATTACTCGTAAACCAAGATTCCACTTGTATGTCATTTACTGGCCCCTTCCTTTTCTAAATGAGCACAGTGAATACACTCATTCACTGTGTTCATTCGTAACTCTAGCATAGTAAACGGTGTCTACTATGCTTCAGTTTGTGAATGAACAGGAAGACGCTCAGCACAGAGCACTTCCCATTCATTCACTCCCCAGTGTAGCTGAGGCTGCAGAGAAAGGTGTGTGTGTTTAAAATTTGGGGTACATCGCTTGTTTAGCAAAAAAATATAAATAAATCCAGTGGTGATTAAATACCACCAAAAAAAAGCTCTATCTTTCTCAAACAAATAATAAACATTTCATATGGGTACGGTGTTGCATAAGCGTGCAACTGTCATTTAAAGTGCGACACCACTGAAAGCTGAAAATTGGGCTGGGCAGGAAGTGGGTGAAACTGCCCGGTATTAAAATGGTTAAGTTACAACTGACTAATAACTTGCAGTCGTAGACTCACCACTAAGCTGCAATCACCTGCTAACAGCTTACAGTCACAGACCCCCACACCTGCTGCTGTGCAAAGTGCCCAGGCCCCCTTAAGCAGAGCCCTACATAGCCCAGTAGCCTGTATTGTACTCCAGAGTGCTGACATTGTCCCCACCCTTACATCTAACTATGTATCTTCTTCCGGCTACATTGGGGCCTTTTAAGAACGTTGGCGCGCAGAGTTTTGAGAATTTATCAATAAATTGGTTATAGCGGCAATGTATCACGGATGTTGAATTTAATGAAAGAGGGAACTCCTTTAAAGAAGATGAATACTGAGAAGGGGCAGGCCGTATCACGGTATATATGTGGCTCCTAGCTGCTGTATCTGGGCCTGCCCCTTCTCAGTATTCATCTTCTTCAAAGGAGTTCCCTCTTACATTAAATTCAACATCTGTGATACATTGCCACCATACCCAATTTATTGAAAAATTCTCAAACCTCTGCGCGCCAACATTCTTAAATGGCCCCAACGTAGCCGGAAGAAGATCCATCACAAACACTTGCTCAAATTACTCTATCCTGAGGACAGATGTGTTTAACTATTATCCAGTATCTTTCAGGCCTAAACCTAGCCCCTTTGGTTGAGAGCTGTTTTTCCTTTATTTCCCCTCAGTAATTTTGCTTTTAACACATCTCTTAGGATGACAACGCTCACTCCTCCACTGTATCTATGGATTGTGATGGCTGTCCCCCAGTATGAACCCATAGCCATGCCTACCTTTGTTCATCTCCATCACATGGAGGATAAAGAGATTAGTAGTCAACAGAATTAAGATAAATTCAGCTTGCAGGAATTGACAAGGACACTGCGTTTCTGGCAGGATCAACAGGTATTTTCTGTATACAAAAATTATTTTCTGTACTTGCTGAAAATCTTCTTAAGCCCTGTACACACGATCGGACCTTTGTCCGACCAAAATCACATCGGAATTCCGACAGAATTCCATCGGAGTAAAAGAGAACATGTTCTCTATCTAAACTCTGATGGAATTCATCGGAATTTCTGATGGAATTACTCCGATGGGGCATACAGTCAGTCCGTCTGACTTTTTCCATCGGAAATTCCGATCGTGTGTATGGGGCTTTAGCCTGTAAAAGGAAAATGAATGCCGTCACCAGCCCACCACATCTAAGGACTGGTAAGCTGCAATGTATATACATTTTGTTCTGTGGTTTTGGTTATCCTTTAAGCTGCCCACAGAGATCAGTTTGGCATTCATTTGTGATCCAACTTCGTCTTGATGTCTGGTGGCACCGCCGCTCCCCTGGTCACATAAGCCTTTTCTGTTTAGGCAAAGGAGCTGAGGAGGGGGGTGCGGCTTTATAGGACGCAAACAGTCTTGGCACTGATATACTTTGGAAGAAACAATAGCGATTGAACAAAGTTTTCTAACCTGTCTGACTGCCTAATCCTCCGTGACTGTCTAGGGTCCCCATAGACCTGAGATTGGCTCCCCATCCACCCAAAACTGACCAACTAGAGAGATTGTCATCTGATGTCTCTGATCTCCCTAAAGCTGCAGTTAAGTGTCCGTTACCAATAAAGAACTCAGCAGAATAAAACACTTAATTAGACATTTTGCAAACACATGTGAAGCCACAGCGCCTTCTTTACAAATCATGGAACTTGTATTTAAACACAACTTGTGAAAGTATGGCAAAGTTGGGAATTTGACTTGATTCCACCCTCTTATATTTCCTGTACAGCCCAACTCTGACTGGCATTGGGAGCGGCAGGACTCTAATGCCACGTACACACGATCGGAATTTCCGACTAGAAAACCGTGGATTTTTTTCCGACGGAATGTTGTATCAAACTTGTGTTGCCTACATACGGTCACACAAATGTTTGCTGAAATTCCGTCCGTCAAGAACGCGGTGACGTACACAACTATGACGAGCCGAGAAAAATGAAGTTCAATGATTCCGAGCATGCGTAGGATTGATTCCGAGCATGCATGTTTTTTTGTGCGTTGGAATTGCATACAGACGTTCAGAATTTCCGACAAGAACCTTTCCCGTCGGAAAATTTGAGAACCACCTCTCAAATTTTTGTTGTCGGAAATTCCGACAGAAAAAGTCCAATCGGGCCTACACATGGTCGGAATTTTCCGACCAAAAGCTCACATCAAACTTTTCTTATCAGAAATTTCTGATCGTGTGTACGCGGCATAAGCCAATCAGGAGTGCTGCATTTACATGTGCTGAGAAGATGCCCTAACCAGTGTGCTGCTGCTCCATCACAGCCTAATTTCAGACTGGGGGCAGGGAGGAGACCAAGTTATACTGCTTTAGCCCTTTCACAGTCACCGGCGTATCTATGCCATACGCCAGCAGCACTGGGAAAGGGGGGGGGTGGGATTTATACTGATGCCGTGACATTTTCTACTCCCACTGGCCACAATCTGCCCCCCACCCCTAAAGTATGAAGGACAGTAAACTGGCCCTTTGTATAGAAAGTTTGGAGACCCCTGGCTTATGTCATCATTTTACTGAATTTATTTCATGCAACTTTTAAAGGGGAAATTCACGTAAAGAAATATTTTCCACGCTGCACATTATAGGCACAGTAAAATCCCTACGCTTGCTCTTCTTTACACCAGCTGTTTGAACTTCTATTAGAAATTTCCTTTTGGTGACGGCTTCCTTTAACAAGTCCTAAGCGAAATTGAAGCAGTGTGTCAGACCGCATGCTGTTCACTAGAGGGCGCTGCATTCTCACTGAACTCCATGAGCCAGACATCTCTGCTCCACCAGCATTCTCACCATAAAAATGTTCAGTATGCTGATGAAACTATTTGACAAGTTCACATCCCAGATATTTACGTGACATGTTTGTTGCTGTGTGTGCCTGAAAATGTGGGCGTTGTCAAACCACTACAGTCTGCAGCAGCTGACGCTTCTATAAAATGATTTGACCTAAAAAAAAAAAGAAACAGTAAAAATAGAGTGTAATAAAAACAGATGCAGTGCTATTTAAAGAGGTACTCAAAACAACGGATTAAAAAAAGTACCAATTACCTTTAAAAGTCGGTCTTAACCCCAGCTGAAGCACTGTGTCATTAACCACTTAAGACCCGGACCAATATGCAGGTTAAGGACCTTGCCCCTTTTTGCGATTCGGCACTGTGTCGCTTTAACTGACAATTGCACGGTCGTGCGACGTGGCTCCCAAACAAAATTGACGTCCTTTTTTCCCCACAAATAGAGCTTTCTTTTGGTGGTATTTAATCACCTCTGCGGTTTTTATTTTTTGCGCTATAAACCAGTTTGTCTATAGAGGGCGCTGGAGCGCCGCCCCCTCTGGCTCTCACCGCCACTGAGTCTAATAACATAGATTCATGCATTGCACGAATCTATGTTATTGTCACCGCTGCCGCTGTTCTATTCAGATGGCCGGACATGAGGTACCGACCATCTGAATAACGGCAGCTGGTTGGCTGTATGGAAGTGCCTATCAGAGCCAGCCTCGGGTCCCCGGAAGCTTATCCTCGGAACATGCGGGGGGTGAGTTCCTTGGATAAGACTGACAGGCGTCTCAGCCAATCAGGTTGGCCGGTTCTGGCTACCGGTAACCTGATTGGCTGAAGCGTCATCGAGGGCGGGAGAAGACATCGAGGGTCGAGGATGTGGATGGCTGACTCCAGTAAAGGTAAGTGTCGTGCGGGGGGGGGGGGGGGGCACAGTGGCGACGAAGGGCACAGTGACGTCAATGGGCACAGTGGCGACAATAGGCACAGTGGGGACAACTGGCACAGCGGCATGAATGGGCACAGTGGCGACAATTAAAGGGCACAGTGACATCAATAGGCACAGTGGCGACAATAGGCACAGTGGGGACAATGGGCACAGTGGGGACAATTGGCACAGCGGCATGAATGGGCACAGTGGTGACAATTAAAGGGCACAGTGACATCAATGGGCACAGTGGCAACAATTAAAGGGCACAGTGGTGACAATTGGCACAGTGGTGACAATTGATGGCACAGTGGCTGTGTTTGATGGCATGGCACAGTGGCTGCGTTTGATGGCATGGCACAGTGGTGACAATTGATGGCACAGTGGCTGTGTTTAATGGCATGGCACAGTGGTGACAATTGATGGCACAGTGGCTGCGTTTGATGGCATGGCACAGTGGTGACAATTGATGGCACAGTGGTTGCGTTTAATGGCATGGCACAGTGGCTGCGTTTAATGGCATGGCACAGTGGTGCGAATTGATGGCACAGTGACTGCATTTGATGGCATGGAACAGTGGCTGCGTTTGATGGCACAGTGGCTGCGTTTGATGGCATGGAACAGTGGTGACAATTGATGGCACAGTGGCTGCGTTTGATGGCATAGTGACTGCATTTGATGGCATGGCACAGTGGCTGCGTTTGATGGCACAGTGGCTGCGTTTGATGGCATGGCACAGTGGTGACAATTGATAGCACAGTGGCTGCATTTGATGGGCACAGTGAGGCTGCAATTCTTTTTTCTGTTTGCGCCCCCCAAAAATTTTGAGCACCAGCCGCCACTGCTATAAACAAAAATAGAGCGACAATTTTGGAAAAAAATGCAATATTTTTTACTCTTTGCTATAATAAATACCCCCAAAAAAGATATAAAGAAAAATTTTCCTCAGTTTAGGCCGATACGTATTCTTCTACCTATTTTTGGTAAAAAAAAATTATAGCGTTTACAAAATAGGGGACAGTTTTGTGGCATTTTTTTTAATAATTTATTTTTAACTACTAATGGCGGCGATCAGCGATTTTTTTCGTGACTGCGACATTATGGCGGACACATCGGACAATTTTGACACATTTTTGGGACAATTGTCATATTCACAGCAAAAGGAGCTATAAAAATGCATTGATTACTGTGAAAATGACAATTGCAGTTTAGGAGTTAACCAATAGGGGGTGCTGTAGGGGTTAAGTGTGACCTCATACGTGTTTCTAAGTGTAGGGGGCGGGGCTGGACGTGTGACATCATTGATCGCCTTTCCCTATATCAGGGAACAGACGATCAATGACACTGCCACCGTAAAGAACGGGGAAGGTGTGTTTACACACACCTCTGCCCGTTCTTCAGCTCCTGTGACCGATCGCGGGACACCGGCGGCGATCGGGTCCGCGGGTCTCGCGGCTGCGGTCACGGAGCTTCGACATGTACGTGCCTGTGCCCAGCCGTGCCATTCTGCCAACGTATATATGACAACAGTGGACTATGGCTGAGCAATGTGTTTCAACATAACTGCTTGTCATGTCATGTGACAAGGTGACAACTCAGGAGAGTCATTGGGAAGCAGTTGTCACCCCATCAGAAGAAGTGCCTGAAATGGACCAATATGGCAGGATCACCAGGTATCATTTTCATGAGAGCTGTAGATAAGCCGTTGCAGCCTTCTTCATTCAGAAATGAGTGTTAAATAATATTTTTTAGATATTTATATAACTATAAAATAATAAAATGATTTTATTTTATGGTTAATCATGATAATTTTTTATTAAAAGACACCGTCACTCACTCCCTTGATGTAATGGAGCTTTCAGGTATGAAGGAGCAAGTGGCCTCCTCCATAGAGGAGAGATGTACAGTTCCTTGAAAAAGTATTCATACCCCTTTAACCACTTCAGTCCCGGACCATTTGGCTGCCAAATGATCGGACCACTTTTTGCAATTCGGCACTGCGTCGCTTTAACTGACAATTGCGCGGTCGTGCGACGTGGCTCCCAAACAAAATTGGCGTTCTTTTTTCCCCACAAATAGAGCTTTCCTTTGGTGGTATTTGATCACCTCTGCGGTTTTTATTTTTTGCGTTGTAAACAAAAATAGAGCGACAATTTTGAAAAAAAGCTAAATTTTTTACTTTTTGCTATAATAAATATCCCCCAAAAATTTATAAAACATTTATTTTTCCTCAGTTTAGGCCGATACGTATTCTTCTACCTATTTTTGGTAAAAAAAAAAAAAAAACGCAATAAGCGTTTATCGCTTGGTTTGTGCAAAAGTTATAGGCCCAGATTATGGTAGATTTGCGTAAAAATGCGGCGGCGTAACGTATCTCATTTACGTTACGCCGCCGCAAGTTTTACAGGCAAGTGCTTTATTCACAAAGAACTTGCCTGTAAAGTTGCGGCGGCGTAGCGTAAATCCTCTGGCGCAAGCCCACCTAATTCAAATGATCCGGGTAGGGGGCGTGGATCATTTATGCGCCGTCCCTAAAATTTACCGACGTGCATTGCGCGAAATGACGTCGCAAGGACGTCATTGGTTTAGACGTTAACGTAAATGGCGTCCAGCGCCAGCGCCATTCACGGACGACTTACGCAAACGATGTAAATTTTTAAATTTCGACGTGGGAACGACGGCCATACTTAACATTGGTTGCCCCTCATATAGCAGGGGCAACTTTACGCCGCGCAAACCTAACGTAAACATCGTAACTTCACTGCGTCGACCGCGCCTACGTTCGGGAATTCGCGTATTTTGCTAATTTGCATACTCGATCGGGAAAACGACAGAGGCGACACCTAGCGGCGAAAAAAAATATTGCATTTAAGATCCGACAGCGTAAGAGCCTTACGCCTGTCGGATCTAATGGTTATCTATGCGTAACTGATTCTAAGGCCTTGTACTCACGGCAGGACATGTCCGATGAAAACGGTCTGCAGACCGTTTCCATCGGACATGTCTGGCCGGGGACTGCCCGGGGACTTCTGTTCGATGGCTATACACACCATCGAACAGAAGTCCGCGCGTAAACAATACGCGGGGCGTGTCTGCGGTGTCGCCAAGTCGATGACGCGGTGTCGCCGCGACAATGACGCAGCGACGTGGGCGGCCTGCCTTTAAAATGCTTCCACGCATGCGACGAAGTCATTCGACGCATGCGAGGGATGGCGGGCGGCAGGACATGTACGGTAGGTCTGTACAGACGACCGTACATGACCGGCCGGACAGGTTTCCAGCGGACTGTTTTAAAGCAAGTCCAGGAAACAGTTGTCCGCTGGAAACCTGTCCGATCCGCCCGAAAATGGTCCGCTCAGGCCAACACACGGCCAAACATGTCTGCTGAAACTGGTCTGCGGACCAGTTTCAGCAGATATGTTTGGTCGTGAGTACGGGGCCTAAGAATCAGGCGCATAGATACAACGGCACAGATTAGGACTTACGACGGCGCACATAGCGTTGCGCCGTCGTAAGCCCTTTCAGAATCTTAGCGTCTACAAAATAGGGGGTAGATTTATGGAATTTTTATTATTATTATTTTTTTACTAGTTATGGCGGCAATTAGTGATTTTTTATCGTGACTGCGACATTATGGCGGACACATCGGACACTTTTGATGCTGTTTTGGGACCATTTATACAGCGATCAGTGCTATAAAAATGCACTGATTACTGTGTAAATGACACTGGCAGTGAATAGGTTAACCAGTAGGGGGCGGGGAAGGGTGTTCTAGGGAGTGATTCTAACTGTGTGGGGGTGGGGCTTACTGTGACACGACACTGATCACTGCTCCCGATGAGAGGGAGCAGTAGATCAGTGTCCTGTCACTAGGCAGAACAGGGAGATGCCTTGTGACACGATCACAGGACGCCGGAAGACCTCGAGTCTGCGGGTCCCGTGGGCACGGTCAGTGAGATACGTTGCTTTGCCTGCCCGTGCCATTCTGCCGACGTATAAGTGCGTGAGGCAGACGGCAACCAGGAAATACAAAAATGAAAAATAAAATTAAGCTTTTTGGCATTCCAACAACACGTGCAGCAACATATTTTTTTATGTGTTTGGGTATAGATACTCTTTAATCACAGGAAGGATATCTTCATGGGTCATACTGTTTCCCACTTGTTGGGTGAGTAGAAGGAAGTCATTCATTTAAGCTAAGGACTTCCCTTAAAGGGTAAGTGACTATGCAAATTGTGTTGGAACCATTAGTCACCAACATTTATACTTGAAAAGCAAGGACAGGGTTCAGGTTCACTGAGTTGATGGCCATTTTTTAAGTTTTTTATATTTTAATTGAAAATATTAAAGCGGAGCTCCACCCTAAAGTGGAACTCCCGCTGATCGGAACCCTCCCCCCCTCCGGTGTCACATTTGACACCTTTCAAGGGGGAGGGGGTGCAGATACCTGTCTAAAGACAGGTATTTGTACCCACTTCCGGCCACACAGTCTCAGGCAGACTGCGGGCATGACGTCACCCCCCCCCCCCCCCGTTGTGTTCTGGAAACACTCGGCTCCCAGTACACAGCGGGAGCCAATCAGCAGCCGTAGCGAGTCTCGCGCATGCGCCGTAGGGAACCGGGCAGTGAAGCCGGAGCGCTTCACTTCCTGGTTCCCTCACCGAGGATGGCGGGGGGGGCAGCAGAGTGGCTCTAGTTCACACCATGCAGTGAGTTTCCGGTGCAGTAATTGACCAGAAGCTGACTGCATGGTGTGAACTAGAGCCAACTAGAGCCATTGGAATACATGGAAAACACTGTGCATGCATTTTTAGTGCAGAAAAAAAGCACACGAAACTGTACGGAACTGCGTCTGGTGTAAATTGGCCCTAAAGTCTTATAGCTAGATTCAGATACAGTTACGCCGGCGTATCAGTAGATACGCTGTCGTAACTCTGAATCTACGTCGTCGTAAATGTAAGCGTATTCTGGAAACCAGATACGCTTAAATTAGGCTAAGATACGAGCGGGGTAAGTCTCCTACGCCGTTGTATCTTAGGGTGCATATTTACGATGGGCGCTAGGTGGCTCTTCCGTTGAGTTTGGCGTAGAATATGTAAATGAGCTAGATACGCCGATTCAGAAACGTACGTGCGCCCGGTGCATTTTTTTTACGTTGTTTACGTAAGGCTTTTTCCGACGTAAAGTTAGTCGAACAAATAGCTGGCCTAGCCAATGTTAAGTATGGCCGTCGTTCCCGCGTAGAAATTTGAAATTTTTACGTTGTTTGCGTAAGTCGTCCGTGAATGGGGCTGGGTGTAATTTACGTTCACGTCGAAACCAATACGTCCTTGCGGCGTACTTTGGAGCAATGCACACTGGGATATGTCCACGAACGGCACATGCGCCGTTCGTTAAAAACGTCAATCACGTCGGGTCACTAGTCATTTACATAAAACAAGCCCCCCTGTTCCACATTTGAATTAGGCGCGCTTAGGCCGGCCCATTTACGCTACGCCGCCGTAACTTAGGAGGCAAGTGCTTTGTGAATACAGCACTTGCCTCTCTGACTTACGGCGGCGTAGCGTATATGCGATACGCTACACCGCCTCAACATTAAGCCAGTCTCTCTGAATCCAGCTATTAGAAAACAAAGTAAAGGGAAAAAGCAAAGAGGGGGGGGGAGAGAGGTCAGCCAGGAAAAGGTTAATAAACTGACTAGAACTGAATCCATCGGTCCCACTTTCTGTCTTAGTGTTGGTATGGAGAGTACAGGTGAGTTTGTCTTTGACCAGTTTATGCTTCACATAGTCAAATTGTACAACTGACTTCATAATAATAATAATAATAATAATAGAAAGAATAAGTTTCACAGATTTCTTTTGAACTTCATCAGGTAGCTTATGGAAAAGGGGATCTGCAAATATTTACTCCCGTCACTGAATAAATAAGGTTTAACATTCTAATCCAGAATCTAGTCACTATAGAATACATAGTACCCAGTTGCCCACAACGTCGTAAGCATAAGCAGGCAGACGACGCACTAATAAAACATATATACCATTAAACACTATATTACCTGTAAGTTTAAATCGATGGTTTATGCAATTCAATGTAGTGCCTGTAATTTGCAATATGTTGGGTGTACTATACGCCCGTTGAGATTTAGAATCGTGAACATGCGAATGACACTACTAATACTAATGCCAAAAATATTTCTAATGTATCAAAACATTTCCGAGAAGTACACCGCGGCAATCTTGACACTTTTTCTTTTCTTTTTCTAAAAAAAAAACCCCAAGAGGAGGTGATACTCATCGTATTTTGCTTAAACGTGACGTATGGTGGATCCATACCCTTAATACTAGAAAACCATAGGGCTTGAATGATAGGATGGACATCATTTTTTTTTTAACATTATTTTTATTGTTTTGTTATTAGTTATTTTAATTAGTTTGAATAATGTTCTAAACGTTCATGATATGTCTTTCATATGCCTACTGTGTCTCTTCTTTCTTTTTTCTCCATGTGTTTTTAATTGATTTTATTGTTTCTAATTAGGATATACCCGCCCCTCTTTTGAGCGCTTGTTTTGCTATAAATATCAGTTTTAAATAAAATATGTGTGCTCTGATGAAGGCTCCATAGCCGAAACACGTCAGCATATAACCTGTACTTGTGTACCCATGTAACAAATAAGGTACTCTTATTTAAGAGCATCCGAGTTGCCAACCTTCCTGATTTAAGACGACACAGTAGGTTGCATTTGGGCACTACAAGTGGGAGACCAGATACCAGCACAAAAGAGTCTTGTAATTTGTATGGATTATCACTTGTCACTTCGCCTGCCACCAGATGCAGATTGTCACTTATTACGTCGTTTGCCACCAGATGCGGATTGTCACTTGCCACGTCGCCTGCCACCAGATGCGGATTGTCACTTGCCATGTCGCCTGCCACCAGATGTGGATTGTCACTTGCCATGTCGCCTGCCACCAGATGCGGATTGTCACTTGCTACGTTGCCTGCCACCAGATGTGGATTGTCACTTGCTACGTTTCCTGCCACCAGATGCGGATTGTCACTTGCTACGTTTCCTGCCACCAGATGCGGATTGTCACTTGCTACGTTGCCTGCCACCAGATGCGGATTGTCACTTGCTACGTTGCCTGCCACCAGATGTGGATTGTCACTTGCCATGTCGCCTGCCACCAGATGCGGATTGTCACTTGCTACGTTGCCTGCCACCAGATGCGGATTGTCACTTCCTACGTTGCCTGCCACCAGATGCGGATTGTCACCTGCCACGTTGCCTGTCACCAGATGCGGATTGTCACTCGCCACGTCGCCTGCCACCAGATGCGGATTGTCACTTGCCATGTCGCCTGCCACCAGATGCGGATTGTCACTTGCTACGTTGCCTGCCACCAGATGTGGATTGTCACTTGCTACGTTGCCTGCCACCAGATGTGGATTGTCACTTGCTACGTTTCCTGCCACCAGATGCGGATTGTCACTTGCTACGTTGCCTGCCACCAGATGCGGATTGTCACTTGCTACGTTGCCTGCCACCAGATGTGGATTGTCACTTGCCATGTCGCCTGCCACCAGATGCGGATTGTCACTTGCTACGTTGCCTGCCACCAGATGCGGATTGTCACTTCCTACGTTGCCTGCCACCAGATGCGGATTGTCACCTGCCACGTTGCCTGTCACCAGATGCGGATTGTCACTCGTCACGTCGTTTGCCACCAGATGCAGATTGTCACTTGCCATGTCGTTTGCCACCAGATGCAGATTGTCACTTGCTACGTTGCCTGCCACCAGATGCGTATTGTCACTTTCTACGTTGCCTGCCACCAGATGCAAATTGTCACTTGCCATGTCGTCTGCCACCAGATGTGGATTGTCACTTGCCACGTCACTTGCCACCAGATGCGGATTGTCACTTGCTACGTTGCCTGCCACCAGATGCGGATTGTCACTTGCCACGTCGCCTGCCACCAGATGCGGATTGTCACTTGCCACGTCACCTGCCACCAGATGCGGATTGTCACTCGTCACGTCGTTTGCCACCAGATGCAGATTGTCACCTGCCACGTCGCCTTCCACCAGATGCGAATTGTCACTTGCTACGTTGCCTGCCACCAGATGCAAATTGTCACTTGCTACGTCGCCTGCCACCAGATGCGGATTGTCACTTGCCATGTCGCCTGCCACCAGATGCGGATTGTCACTTGCCATGTCGCCTGCCACCAGATGCGGATTGTCACTTGCTACGTTGCCTGCCACCACATGCAGATTGTCACTTGCTATGTCGCCTGCCACCAGATGCGGATTGTCACTCGTCACGTCGTTTGCCACCACATGCAGATTGTCACTTGCCATGTTGCCTGCCACCAGATGCGGATTGTCACTATCCTGCCACCAGCTGAAGTTTCCCACTGTTGCCTGCCACCAAAAAATACCAGATGCAGCTTGTCACTTTTTTAAATGTAAAATCAATTAGGTGGCAGGCAACAGTGACAGCAGAGAAAGAGGCTTCTGGCAGCCTCTGCCCAGCTTTTCAGCGTCTGAGCGAGAAATTGGCACATGCGCATTTGCTGGGCCCCAGGGTGAGGGCGGGCAGTGAGAGATGATGTAATCACTTTGCTGCCCATGGCAGCCCAGTATGGGTGGACCTGCGGTGATGATGAAGGGCGGGCAGTGATTATGGTGACCACATTTCCAAACTAACATTCAGGGACACCCTCTCTTCCCAAAAATCAGCTTGTGCTGTAACGAATCACAGCACAGTGACTGGACGCAAGAGGCGGGATTTATGATTTCTCCAATCACAAGCAGGGGGACAGGATTGTGCTCCTCCAGGCATTCCCGGCCAGGACAAGTACTGTCAGTGAGTAAAGCGGTGATGTGGCGGTCTTTTTTGGGGGCATCAGATTGGCCCGGGCGGTGGCTGTGTCAGTTTCATCCTGGGACACTGTATTGTCCTGGAATAAATGTGCCCGGGACAGACCTGCAAAATGCGGGACTGTCCCGGGCAATCCGGAACACGTGGTCACCCTAGCGTTGATAGATAATGCCGCTTGCACGCCTATCTGGCTTGCCCGCCCGCTACATTCGCGGCCCGGCTGCAAAGAGGACATGGCCCAGTGGCTGAGGACCCCCGATGTACAGTATTAGTTTTGCAATGTTACTGATAGGTCCACAATAAGTATTATAACATTTCAGTTGTATTCTGTGTAGAGTAGTAAGAGTAGATGATGTTTGTATGAAGTATACTTGGTGTAGGTTGACAAAGGTTTAGACTCTTTTACACGCTCTTGTGAATCAGTCTGGTGGTGTAACATCAGATCTGTTCTAGTGACTCACATTTTACACGTAACCACTCTTACATCTTCCCATGACTCATTGTTGGATAATGAAAGTAGCTAAAACCAGACTTTAACTTGCAGGGACTTGACCAGGGCTGGCCCAAGACATTGTGTTGCATGGGTCCAAGAATTAAATGCTGCTCCCCCCCCCCAAAAAAATCACGCCCACCAAAAGGCCCACATATCCATTATTTTATATCATGACAATTAAAACTAAAATTAAATGTTTTAGGAAGTTAGATCTACATGCAACAGCTGTGGTGGTGGGGGGTTCCGTCCAATGCAGCTGTGGTGGTGGTGGGGGGTTCCGTCCAATGCAGCTGTGGTGGTGGTGGGGGGTTCCGTCAGAGCCAGGGGTGGTGGAGGGTCCAGACAGAGGCAGTAGTGGTGGTTGTGGGGGGTTCCGTCAGAGGCAGCGGTGGTGAAGGGTTCAGACAGAGGCAGTAGTGGTGGGGGGGGGGTTCAGACAGAGGCAGAGATGGTGGTGGGGGTAGGGTTGCCACTTTTTCCTCAAGCCAAACCGGAACACTTTAGTGGCACACAGCAAAAAAAAACATTTTTTTTGCAAACACTATGGGATTGTAACAGACCTGGGACACCTTTGGGCGCTCCAAAGTGAATAGTAATGTGGCATGCATAGAGCTCCCTCACCCTCCTATCAGGCCCTGTTCTGAGCCACATTCCTGTCTGAATATTGTATCCGGGTTTCAGGCGGACTGAAACCTGGACACATGATTCAAAACCCAGAACTGTCCGGGTTAATCCCGGACAGGTGGCAACCCTAGGTGGGGAGGGTTCAGTCAGAGGCAGCGGCGGTGGGGGGGTTCAGACAGAGGCAGCGGTGGTGGGGGGGTTCAGACAGAGGCAGCGGTGGTGGGGGGGTTCAGACAGAGGCAATGGTGATGGTGGTGGTGGTGGGGGTTCAGTCAGAGGCAGATGTGGTGGGGGTGGGGGGGTTCAGTCAGAGGCAGATGTGGTGGGGGATGTTCAGACAGAGGCAGAGGTGGTGGGGGGGGGGCACTGGTTTCAGTCAGAGGCAGATGTGGTGGGGGATGTTCAGACAGAGGCAGAGGTGGTGTGGGGGGTTTCAGTCAGAGGCAGATGTAGTGGTGGGGTGGTTCAGACAGAGGCAGCGGTGGTGGGGGAGTTCAGACAGAGGCAATGGTGATGGTGGTGGTGGTGGGGGTTCAGTCAGAGGCAGATGTGGTGGGGGGGGGGGGTTCAGACAGAGGCAGATGTGGTGGGGGATGTTCAGACAGAGGCAGAGGTGATGTGGGGGGGGGGGGTTCAGTCAGAGGCAGATGTGGTGGGGGGGGGGTTCAGACAGAGGTGGTGTGGGGGGGGGGGGGGGTTCAGTCAGAGGCAGATGTAGTGGTGGGGGGGTTCAGTCAGAGGCAGATGTGGTGGGGGATGTTCAGACAGAGGCAGAGGTGGTGTGAGGGGGGGTTCAGTCAGAGGCAGATGTAGTGGTGGGGGGGTTCAGTCAGAGGCAGATGTGGTGGTGGGGAGAGGGGGGGTTCAGTCAGAGGCAGATGTGGTGGTGGGGAGAGGGGGGGTTCAGTCAGAGGCAGATGTGGTGGTGGGGGTTCAGTCAGAGGCAGATGTGGTGGGGGACGTTCAGACAGAGGCAGAGGTGGTGTGTGGGGGGGGGGGGGGGGGTTTCAGTCAGAGGCAGATGTAGTGGTGGGGGGTTCAGTCAGAGGCAGATGTAGTGGTGGGGGTTCAGTCAGAGGCAGATGTGGTGGTGGGGGGTTCAGTCAGAGGCAGATGTGGTGGTGGGGGGTTCAGTCAGAGGCAGATGTGGTGGTGGGGGGTTCAGTCAGAGGCAGATGTGGTGGTGGGGGGTTCAGTCAGAGGCAGATGTGGTGGTGGGGGGTTCAGTCAGAGGCAGATGTGGTGGTGGGGAGAGGGGGGGTTCAGTCAGAGGCAAATGTGGTGGGGGATGTTCAGACAGAGGCAGAGGTGGTGGTGGGGAGGGGACTACAACTCCCATAAACATCAGCGGCGGACGACGGCCGTCACGTGACGTCCCTAGCCCGACTACCTCGAGGCAGCGGCTTTGAGACTGACAGACAAGTGGCGCGTCAGTCGGACAGCCACGTTTCCGGGCGGGAGTTCTGCCACTGTCTTGGGCATCAGTGTGCCGCCCCTCTGGTCCAATGGTCCCTCCAGACCCATGGTAGGGCCAGCCCTGGACTTGACGTTACAGTAAGGTAAAAGTAAGGGCAAAACTTCATTGCTATATGCAAACATAATGTGTAAAAAAATAAAAAAAATACTGATCACTTTCCCAGAGTAGTACAGTGTTACTATGGTAACATTATATTACTCTGGTCAAAGTGTGTTAAAAAAAATCATAAAAAAAAATAAAAAAGTATATATTAAAAAAATTGTTTTTTTTTTTATCCAGACTGTCACAAGTCAGTGTTGCTGATTACCACTACACCCATTATATGACGATGCTGTACTGCACTGGTGACAATATGTAATAAAAAAAAAATTTTTTTTTTAAATTTTCCAAAAGATTATGACAAAATTTGACAACTTCAAAAAACTCCCAATGCCTCTTACGAAATACCTTGGACTGTCTACATTCCAAAAAGGGTCACTAATTTGGGTTATTTTCAGACAGAGGCAGAATATATTTTGGCCTAAATTCATGAAGAAAGATTATTTGTTTGCAAAATTTGAAAACAGAAACAAAGAAAAACATGGACTTTTTTTTTCCAAATGGTTGATATTTTTTCGTTTATTTAGCAAAAAAAAAAAAAAGAGCCCAGTGGTGATTAAATACCACTAAAATACATTTTAGGGCGTAAAAGTGCACGGTAGGCAAGTGGTTAAAGTAGTTGTATTGCCCGCTTGGTGATTTTTACCTACAGGTAAGCCTATAATAAGGCTTACCTGTAGGTAAAATGAATATCTCCTAAACCTGTACGGTTTTTCAGATTTTCACCCTGCATGCGGCCGCTGACATAAGCGGTGCATACGCTCTGAGGCCCAGATTCTCAAAGGGCTTACGACGGCGCAACACCATGTACGCCGTCGTAAGTCCTAATCTGGGCCGTCGTATCTATGCGACTGATTCTTAGAATCAGTTACGCATAGATATCACTTAGATCCGACAGGTGTAAGGCTCTTACGCCGTCGGATCTTAAATGCAATTTTTTTTTGACGCTAGATGTCGCCTCCGTCGTTTTCCCCGTCGAGTATGCAAATTAGCTAGATACGCGAATTCCCGAACGTACGCGCGGTCGACGCAGTGAAGTTACAACGTTTACGTTAAGTTTGCGCGGCGTAAAGTTGCCCCTGCTATATGAGGGGCAACCAATGTTAAGTTTGGCCGTCGTTCCCGCGTCGAAATTTATAAATTTACGTGGTTTGCGTAAGTCGTCCGTGAATGGGGCTGGACGCCATTTACGTTCACGTCGAAACCAATGACGTCCTTGCGACGTCATTTGGAGCAATGCACCCTGGGATATTTTCCGGACGGCGCATGCGCAGTACGTTCGGCGCGGGAACGCGCTTAATTTAAATGCTCCACGCCCCCTACCCGGCTAATTTGAATTAGGCGGGCTTGCGCCGGGTGATTTACGCTACGCCGCCGCAACTTTACAGGCAAGTTCTTTGTGAATAAAGCACTTGCCTGTAAAACTTGCGGCGGCGTAACGTAAATGAGATACGTTACGCCCGCGGAGTTTTACGCCCATCTACGAGAATCTGGGCCTGAATGTCCTGCGGATCGTCCCGCAACTTGTCATAACAGAGGACTCCTGTGGGCATGCCTCTCACAGCGCCAGAGCACGCAAACCCAGAAGAAACGCAGAAGGAGCATGTCAGCCCCCACAGCAGTGACCGGAGCGTGCTGCGGGAGCTTCGTTCTAAGTTAAGTATTTCATAATGTGCTAGTATGTGATGCATACTAGCATAATTATGCTATTGTCTTGCAGGTTTTTATTTTCAGCGGTTTACTACTGCTATAAGGAGAATAGCACACATTCCTGAAGGGGCTTGGTCATTTGGTCGGTTAAAAATGACATTCCTGTAGTATTAGGTCAGTTAAGGTAAAACCATCCCTATATGGCCCTTTAAAGTGGTTGTAAAGTCAGAAGGTTTTTTATCTTAATGCATTCTGAAATTCTTCTGTATGCATTAGCCCCCCTCAGCCCCCTAATACTTACCTGAGCCCATAGGTGTGCACAGCCTATGGCATTAGGGTGTGCATACCAAAGCTCAAACACACATGCGTGTGTAATATACCGTATATGGCAGTGGGCAAGTCAATAGGGCTTTGTCAGCAGGGCAGAGATTGGTGTCAGTGGCCCGGATTCAAGTAGATTTGCGCATTTTTTACGGAGGCGCAGGGCAACGTTTTTGCCCTGCGCCCCCGCAAATTTACTGCGCTGCCCTTGATTCACGGAGCAGTAGCCCCGTAAATTGCGTGGGCGCGCCGGCGTAAGCGCGCAATTTAAATGATCCCGTAGGGGGCGGGAATCATTTAAATTAGGCGCGTTCCCTCGCCGAGCGTAGAGCGCATGCTCCGTCGGGAAACTTTCCCGACGTGCATTGCGGCAAATGACGTCGCAAGGACGTCATTTGCTTCAAAGTGAACGTGAATGGCGTCCAGCGCCATTCACGATTCACTTACGCAAACTACGTAAATTTCAAATTTTGCGACGCGGGAACGACGGGTATATGTAACATTGGCTGCCCCTGCTAATAGCAGGGGCAGCCATACGCGAAAACCGCCATACGGAAACGACGTAAATTGCGTACGCAGGGCTCGCGCAACGTTGTGAATCGGCGTTAGTATGCAATTTGCATACTATACGCTGAGCACAACAGGAACGCCACCTAGCGGCCATCGCAAGAATGCAGCCTAAGATATGCGGGCATAAGAGCCTTATGCCGCGCATATCTTAGGCTGCAGTCGGCGTAACGAGGTTCCTGAATCAGGACCATTCGTTACGCCGGGGCAAGTAAGCAATTGCGCTGTGTAACTTATGGTTACACAGGCGCAATTGCTTCTTGAATCCAGGCCAGTGTCTTTATTTGTATTATTATTATTATTATTATTATTTTACAATTTTATTTTTATTATTTATATTTTTTAATATATATATATATATATATATATATATATATATATATATATATATATATATATATATATATATAATATATATATATATATTTTTAGGAGCCCTGTTGGGGGGCTTTGGTGAAATATCAGTGGTCTAAACAGACCCCTGATGTCTAACTATTGAGACAGAGAAAGGGACTGAGGACAGAGATTCCCCAGTCCCTTTCTCTGCAGCCAGGCAGCAGGGGGAATCTGCACCTTACACCCTTACACCCTATGTGCGCACACCTATGCCTGAGCCCATCCCGATCCAGCAATGTTGCAGGAGAGTCTCGGCCATCGGGGACTCTCCCTTCTGACTGGCTGAGGCACAGCAGCGCCATTGGCTCCTGCTGATGTCAAGTTAAGTCACTTAGCCAATCAGGAGAGAGAGGGGGTGTGGCTGAACCGCAGCTCCATGTCTGATTGGACACATGGGACTGAGGCTCGGCTTGGGTGCCCCCATAGCAAGCTGCTTGCTGTTGTGACATTCGACAGACGGGAGGGGCCAGGAGTGCCGGAAAGGGACCCGAGAAGAGGAGGATCTTGGCTGCTCTGTGCAAAACCATTTCACAGAGCAGGTAAGTATAACACTGGATTTAATAACTATATATTTCACATAACACTTTTGGTCATCAATATGTAATTTAGCACTTGCTTTTTCACCTCAGAAGTGTGATTTACCCATTGAGATCATGCAGGTGACGGGCAGTGCCGCCCACCCCTTTTATTAAAATTCTATTGAGGTAAGTATAAGATGTTTGTTATTTAAAAAGAAAAAACAAGACTTTAGTATCACTTTAACAGTGAAACCTCGGATTGCGAGTGACGCAATTAAGGAGCGTTTCGAAATACAAGCACAGTTTAATTTTTAAATCCTGACTCAGTTTGCGAGTGTTGTCTCGCAAGACGAGCAGGATTCAAGCCACAGCGGTGTGCAGTACCACATTTGGCCTGAAGTGGGGGGAGGGGGGCGTCGTAGCCGAGCGGAGCCGTTCGGAAATACTCAGTTCCCGAGCCTTTCCAAGGTTTTCCGAGTTGTTCCCAAGCCTTTTCCGAGGCCCTCCACCTCTGGCACATGCGGTATTGCATGCCATAGAAGTCAATGCTGAACTAATTATTTTCGCTTCCATTGACTTTAATGGGGAAACTCGCTTTGATATGCGAGTGCTTTGGATTATGGCCTCCTACTTGGAGGTTAGGTCCACAATAAGTATTATAGCTTTTCAGTAGAGTTGAGCGAACCCGAACTGAATAATTGGAAAAAGTTTGGGTCCGAGATCGGAGTTCGGGGGGAAAAAATGCACGGAGGTCCCCGCAAATTCAATAACCAGATCCTTTAGGTCTGGTATGGATATTCAGGGGAACCCCGCCGTCAATTTAAAAAAAAATTACGTGCGGTTCCCCCTAAATATCCATAACCAGACCCTTATCCGAGCACGTTGACCTGGCCGGCCGCAGAAAAGAGGGGGGGACAGAGTGCGGCCCCCCCCCTCTCCTGAACCGCACCAGGCCACATGCCCTCAACATGTCTCATCCCCACAACCCTTGCCCGGTGGTTGTGGGGGTATGCGGGCGGGAGGCTTATCAGAATCTGGAAGACCCCTTTAACAAAGGGGACCCCCAGATCCTGACCCCCCCCTGTGTGAAATGGTAATGGGGTACACTGTACCCCTTCCATTTCACGAAGGAAGTGTAAAGTCTTGTAAAAGTCCGTGTCCCATTGACTACAATGGGGTTCAGAGTTCAGGTTTTTTTTTTAAGTTCGGGTTCGGACCCGAACCCGAACATCCAGGTGTCCGCTCAACTCTACTTTTCAGTTCTTTTCTGTGTAGAGTAGTAAGAGTAGATGATGTTTGTATGAAGTATACTTGGTGTAGGTTGACAAAGGCTTAGACTCCTTTACACGCTCTGGTGGTGTAACATCAGATCTGTTCTAGTGACTCACATTTTACACGTAACCACTCTTACATCTTCCCATGACTCATTGTTGGATAATGAAAGTAGTAAAAACCAGACCATAACTCGCAGTACCTTGACGGTAAAGTTAAAGTAAGGGCACAACTTTGTGAATAGAATGGTGAGGGGTTAAAACCCCGGTAAGGTTTTTATTGCTGCCCGTGTCCCTGCCTGTTACTGACCACCAAAGTCACTGGTAAAGAAAGTGAACATAAATCCAAAAATTGCAATTGCCTTCCAGAACAGTAATAAAAGAGGAATTTTCCAACGGGGGGAATATTTTCCTGGGAAAACTGTCTAAAAGGGGATTTCTCTCACTTTGGAAAGATACAGTATCCTCTCACTTCCTGTTGAGTCTACAGGACAGGAAGTGAAAGAAAATGGCTCTTATGAGACAAAAAAAAGGAACTTACAGAGGTTTTAACCTCCCCCTACACTATCCAAAAAAATAAAATGTTGTAGCTTAAAGCGGAGGTTCAGACAAAAAGTGAACCTCCACTTTTTGGATCCCTTCCCCCTCCGGTGTCACATTTGGCACCTTTCAGGGGGGGGAGGGGGATGTAGATACCTGTCTAAAACAGGTATTTGCACCACTTCCGGGTTCTGACTCCAACAGGAGTCCCGCCCCCTTCGCGTCACCCGCCCGCTGTCTTCTGGGAAACACTGTTCCAAGCCGGAGAGAGCGGGGACCAGTGACGGTGCGCCACGATACTCGCGCATGCGCAGTAGGGAATCGTGCAGTGAAGCCGTCAGGCTTGGATCCCTCCCCCCTCCGGTGTCACATTTGGCACCTTTCGGGGGGGGGAGGGGGGTGCAGATACCTGTATAAAACAGGTATTTGCACCACTTCCGGGGTTCTGACTCCCACAGGAGTCCCGCCCCTTCACGTCACCCGCCCGCTGTCTTCTGGGAAACACTGTTCCCAGCCGGAGAGAGCAGGGACCAGTGACGGCGCGCCGCGATACTCGCGCATGCGCAGTAGGGAATCGTGCAGTGAAGCCGTCAGGCTTGGATCCCTCCCCCCTCCGGTGTCACATTTGGCACCTTTCGGGGGGGGAGGGGGGTGCAGATACCTGTATAAAACAGGTATTTGCACCACTTCCGGGGTTCTGACTCCCACAGGAGTCCCGCCCCTTCACGTCACCCGCCCGCTGTCTTCTGGGAAACACTGTTCCCAGCCGGAGAGAGCAGGGACCAGTGACGGCGCGCCGCGATACTCGCGCATGCGCAGTAGGGAATCGTGCAGTGAAGCCGTCAGGCTTGGATCCCTCCCCCCTCCGGTGTCACATTTGGCACCTTTCGGGGGGGGAGGGGGGTGCAGATACCTGTATAAAACAGGTATTTGCACCACTTCCGGGGTTCTGACTCCCACAGGAGTCCCGCCCCTTCACGTCACCCGCCAGCTGTCTTCTGGGAAAAACTGTTCCCAGCCGGAGAGAGCGGGGACCAGTGACGGCGCGCCGCGATACTCGCGCATGCGCGGTAGGAAATCGTGCAGTGAAGCCGGAAGGCTTCACTGCCTGATTCCCTCACCGAGGATGGCAGGGGAAGCAGCCGAGGACCGAGCGATTGCTCCACCTCGTCTGCTGACATCGCGGGCGTGCTGGACAGGTAAGTGTCCATTTTTTAAAAGTCAGCAGCTGCAGTATTTGTAGCTGCTGGCTTTAAAAAAGAAAATCGGGCGGACCTCCGATTTAAAGTGGAGTCCCCCCCCCCCCAGCAAAAAATTAAAAGTCAGCACTTACACATACTGTAGCTGCTGACTTTAAAATATGAAGACACTTACCTGTCCTGGGATCCAGCAATGTCCTGCAGCCCCACCCCCAATACTTTCTTGAGCCCATTACATTCAGTAATGTGCATGTGTGCCTCAGCTCTCTGGAGACTCTGCCTCCTCATTGGCTGAGGCCGCATTGGAAGCCATTGTCTCCCACTGTGGTCAATCACAGCCACTGAGCCAATCAGGAGAGAGAGGCACAGCTCTGTGTGCGAATGGACATGCAGAGCCGCAGGTCGGGAGCGGGCCTGCTCGGGTGCCCCCATAGCAAGCTGTTTGCTCTTAGGGTACTTGGCAGAAAGGAGGGGCCAGGAGTGCAGGTGAGGGGCCGAAGAAGAGGAGGATCTGGGCTGCTCTGTGCAAAGTCGCTGCACAGAGCAGGTACAGTGCCTTGAAAAAGTATTCTTACCCCTTGAAATTTTCCACATGTTACGTCCAAAAACATAAATGTATTTTATTGGGATTTTATGTGATAAACCAACACAAAGTGGCACATAATTGTGAAGTGGAAGGAAAATTATAAATTATTTTCAATTTTTTACAAATAAATATGTGAAAAGTGTGATGTGTATCTCTGCTGTGCCATGCAGTCATTTGGCGGCCATCGAGTGTAACAAAGCCCCGCCTCCTCCTCGTCCTCATCCGTGATGGACAGAACACTGACTCACTGCTGGGAAACTGAATCAGTGTTCCGTCAATCACGGACGAGGACGAGGAGGAGGCGGGGCTTTGTTACACTCGATGGCCGCCGGTTGCAGTTAAGACGGCACAACACAGCGGGAGATCAGGTACTTGAGGCACAGTGAGGTATGCAGATGGGCACAGTGAGGCTGCAAATGGGCACAGTAAAGCTGCAGATGGGCATTGTTGACCCTCTTTAACACAGTAGCTGCTGCAATTCCCACCCTAGGCTTATACCTGAGTCAATACGTTTTCCCAGTTTTTGTGGTAAAATTAGGTGCCTCTGCTTATATTCTGGTCGGCTTATACTCGAGTGTATACATTATGGCCCGGATTCACAAAGCACTTACGCCGACGTATCTCGAGATACGCCGCGTAAGTGTAAGTGTACGCCGTCGTATCTGTGCGCCGTGCCCACAATCTGAGATACGCCTAAAAATAGGCTTCCTACGACCGGCGTAACTTGCCTACGCCGTCGTATCGTTGGTGCATATTTACGCTGGGCGCAATTTTTCGCTCCCATTGATTTTCTATGCACATATGCAAAAGAGGGAGATACGCCGATTCACGAATGTAGTTGTGCCCGGCCCATAATATACACGGTTTGCGTAAGTCGTACGTCCGGCGTAAAGTTATTCCCCATATAGGAGGCGAAACTAATGCAAAGGTATGGACCAGGGAACACAAGCCGTTGTTTCTTTTGTCGTTTGCGTTGTACGTGAATATGACTAGGCGTAGGTTACGTTCACGCCGTAGGCAGTGATTCGACGTATCTTAGGCAGTTGTTTCGACGTGATTTTGAGCATGCGCACTGGGATGCAGCCACGGGACGGCGCATGCGCCGTTCATTTTAAGTACTTCTATGGCGCTTGGCCCATCATTTGCATGGGGTCACGCCTCATTAGCATGGCTCACACCCACTTCCACCTAAGCTGGCTTACGCCGAGGAAACCCAGCATATCTTTAAGAGCGAGTGGGAGCGAGTGCTTTGTGAATCCAGTGCTTGCCTCTGTGCGCTGCATCGGCGTAGCGTATATTAGATACGCTACGCCCGCATAAATATGCGCCGATGTACGTGAATCTGGGCCTATATGTATCGTTTATACCAGGGCTTTTTTTCAGCGGGAACGCGGGGGAACGCAGTTC
Organism: Rana temporaria; assembly: GCF_905171775.1. Classification (NCBI taxonomy): domain Eukaryota; kingdom Metazoa; phylum Chordata; class Amphibia; order Anura; family Ranidae; genus Rana; species Rana temporaria. Next base: position 445,468,898 of record NC_053491.1, read on the forward strand.
CGGCACCTCCAGCTCTGAATGTATGTAACGGCAAAGGGGTGCTGGGGTGTACTGGAGGGTCTATTAATGCTTGCTGGGGGGATCTATTGTTGCTGGAGGGAATCTATTATTACAGGGGGGGGTCTATAGGGAGGTCAGTTGTTGCTGGTAGGGGATCTATTGTTTCTGGGGGGCTCTTTTGCTACCCGGAGACATCAACTGTTGAGGGAGGGGTCTATTGTTGCTGGGGGAGCTCCATTGTTGCTGGCTACAGGGGATCTATTTTACTTCCTATCATATGCAAATTACTTAGCACCACAAATTGATACTTGGTTCTGTATCCATTACTAAGAGGTAGATAGGGGGTGGAATCAAGGGATGGTGCTCGGAGGTGGGTAGGGAGTGGAACCAAAGAATGGTGCTCGAAGGTGGGTAGGGAGTGGGACCAAAGAATGGTGCTCGGAGGTGGGTAGGGGGTGGAACCAAGGAAGGGTTCTCGGAGGTGGGTAGTGAGTGGAACCAAGGAATGGTGCTCAGAGGAGGGTAGGGGGTGGTACCAAGGAATGGTGCTCAGAGGTGGGTAGGGAGTGGAACCAAAGAATGGTGCTCTGAGGTGGGTAGGGGGTGGAACCAAGGAATGGTGCTTAGAGGTGGGTGGGGGCGGAACCAAAGAATGATGCTCGGAGGTGGGTAGGGGGGTGGAACCAGGGAATGGTGCTCGGAGGTGGGTAGGTAGTGGAACCAAAGAATGGTGCTCGGAGGTGGGTAGGGGGTGGAACCAAGGAATGGTTCTCAGAGGCGGGTAGAGGGTGGAACAAAGGAATGGTTCTCGGAGGTGGGTAGGGGGTGGAACCAAGGAATGGTGCTTAGAGGTGGGTGGGGGTGGAACCAAAGAATGATGCTCGGAGGTGGGTAGGGGGTGGAACCAAGGAATGGTGCTCGGAGGTGGGTAGATAGTGGAACCAAAGAATGGTGCTCGGAGGTGGGTAGGGGGTGGAACCAAGGAATGGTTCTCAGAGGCGTGTAGAGGGTGGAACAAAGGAATGGTTCTCGGAGGTGGGTAGGGAGTGGACACAACAGGTGTCTCGGAAGTAGGGAGTTCCTGCACCCCTTCTCTGAGAAAAAAAACCCTGGTTTATACTATTGAAAAAATTGCTGTGTGAACTGCTAAAGTGTTCGGGTTTGATTCGAAGAAAAGGTGGCAATCCTACCTTGCATTGAGCCTGTATTGATCTATGCAGCTCAATGAATGTGGTGAGAATGAGCCTTAATTCTACAGTCAAGCAAGAGCAGAGGCGGCTCTAGACTTTGCGAGGCCTTAGGCAAAACCTAGACATGAGGCCTCACTCACACCCATGAGGGAGAAAGAAAGAAAAAAAGAAAGAAAGATGGAGGGAGAAAGAGAAAGAAAGAAAGGAAGGAAGAAGGGAAGGAAGGGCACCCCTACATCAGTGTACTCACTTGGAGGCAGGAGGGACTGGATGGATGGTTGGATCGATCATGCTCCTGTTGCTAGAAGAGGCGACTCTGTAATAAGGTAAACTAGGCGGCCGTGAGGCCCCTGTGTGTGCGAGGCCTAAGGCGACAGCCTTATTTGCCTAATTAGGGAGCCGCCTCTAAAGCAAGAGAATGAAGTGGGGTCTTATTATATGGTAACTGAATTGGAAATTTGTCAAACAGTAAAAAAAAAATTAAATCTGTACTAGGAGACATGCAATCAATAAGATGGGGAACTACAAGGAACATGGTTCTGCAGAGGTTGCCCGTTTGAGTTTTAGGGTTATTGGCCCTTATAACACCAGAGCCCTGTAACACTTAATCGATGGGTTACATATGAATTTCTATGTAACACTGGTTATAGAACACATTCGTCATGCCCTGCTCCATCTCCCAGCGTTCTCTCCTCCCTCAGTATTGACTCAGAAACTCTCTCTTATAACTCCTTTATTTCTATGACCTACATCTCTCAATCCAGGTCAACAGCAACATGTGACACAACTCGGCGCCAACTATCTCCACAGCTGCCAAGAACATAATATACTTTAACTGCCCGTCCCTCTGTTCTTTCTGTAAATGATAGTATACATTCTACGGAACTGCCAGGAGCATAATATATTTTATAATATAAGGGGCCACGCCTCTGCTAGACCTGTATAAAAAAGCCATAGGCTCTACAGAACATACTAAATTATAACTGCGTGTTTGCCTTCTTATATGCATTAGATTAGAATCAGGGGCGGACTGACCATTGGGACTCTCGGGCACTGCCCGAGGGCCCCATCCCACTAGGGGGCCCCATCAGGGTTGCCAGGCTCAATAAAACCAGGGACAGTATGTAAAAATCTGTGTTTTTTTTACATCTGTCCCTGATATGTCCAAAACCGACATGCTTTTGATGTGAAAATCCTGAGATTTTAGCTTCCCCGCCTCTGCACTGCCTCCTGTCGTGGTGGCCACCTGTAAGCCCGGGGGGCCCCATAATCTTCTATTGCCCGGGGGCCCCATGAGTTGTCAGTCCACTCCTGATTAGAACATAAGCTCCAAAAAATATCTAGGAGCACTTTACATTGAAGAACAGGTAGTATTACAGCAAATTCTGCATGTCTCCAGTTATAGTTGTGTATATATATATATATATATATGTGTGTGTGTGTGTGTATATATATATATATATATATATATGTTGCACGGTCCCCTTAAGGACTGCTTGGACCTACCTGTTCTTCTGCATCGCCATGACCCTGTGAACATTCCAACCCACCATGGGCGTCCGCTCCATAGGGCAAGGGGGGTCGTTTGCCCCCCCCTGGAATCGCCAGGGAGAGCCAGGAGCAGGGCCGAACTGGCCCTGGGGCCGATTTAAGCGGTGACTGCAGCGCTCCCCTCCCCTCTAGTTGTCCCTTATTTAGAGTGCCTGTCCCTCTTCTGGAATCAAATCCATTTGTCCCTCATTCCAAAAGGTTCCTCTTTTAGACCTGAAATAAATATACTGTCAATATAGTGTAGTGTTTCAGTCAAGGGAAAGGGGTGGTGTGTAATATAAAGGGGTCCAGTGATGCAGGGTGCTGTGTAATGTAAAGGGGGCCAGTGATGCAGGGTGCTGTGTAATGCTGTGTGGTGCTGTGTAATGTAAAGGGGTCCAGTGGTGCAGGGTGCTGTGTAATGTAAAGGGGGCCAGTGATGCAGGGTGCTGTGTAATGTAAAGGGGTCCAGTGGTGCAGGGTGCTGTGTAATGTAAAGAGGTCCAGAGGTGCAGGGTGCTGTGTAATGTAAAGGGGGCCAGTGATGCAGGATGCTGTGTAATGTAAAGGGATCCAGAGCTGTGGGGTGCTGTGTAATGTAAAGGGGTCCAGAGGTGCAGTTGTGGAGAGGGGGTACACAGTAGTGACAAAGAGATATTGAAAGATGCAGGGGGCACAGTGGGGTGTTTTTACATTTTAACGTGAGGGGGGGGGGCTTTTAACCCCCGCTAGTGGTCAAAGAAAGGGTAAAATGTGACTGTGTATCGCCGCTGCCAAAGCGCCCCCCTCTGAAAAAATGTCAGCGGATGCCCATGCAACCCACCTGACACTCTGGGTTCAGACATCTTCCACAACACCTTTAAATGACACGTCACACAAGTCAAATATGTTTATGGTATATACTCTTTTACTGGAGCGAGTAATGTGGTATTGATACACAGAATTGGTCGGCCAAGTACTGGATAACAGCCCAGACTCAGAAGAATAATCCTCCTAAAAGGCAGATAAAACAGTACAACAACACAAAACACAATTTACATATATATACAATAAATTACCACTTGAAGCATAACCTGTAAAGGCAGAAATAGGTGAGCCATCTAGCCGGCTTATATCAGTGTAGAAGGAAACGGGGTGGCAGCGGCCCCAGTAGGATCTGTCCCAACCAATCCTAAGCCCCTCTCCTGGGCCCTTGGTGATGGCTGCCTCTCCCCCCACTTTCAGTGGGATCACCCTGGCCGTAACCCCTTCGGCCAGGCTCATCTCTTCTTCCTGGAAGCATGCAGGTATCTCTTCCTGCCACTCCAATAGTACCCTGACTTGATCCAGTTCGTAGTCAACTTCTACATCCATGATGTAGGCCCTCTGTTCTGGGGCTAGAGCTCTCATCCACTGCTGATTCTCCTTTTCAGTGCATTCACTTCCTGAGATCTCTAGAAAAAGTGCTCCGCTCTACTTGGGTTCCCTGGGCCCTGCTCCACGTACCCACAGCCATAGAAGCTGCCTCCCACATGGATCGTGGCTCTTGTCTAGGTTGGCTAGGTCCAGCTGCAGAAGACATCCTGGACGAGCCCCCAAGTGTAGCATGGCCCCTTTGGGGACTGCTTGGATTTACCTGTTCTTCTGCATTGCCATGACCCTCTTTCCAATATTCTCTTTACTTCAATTCAAGATTACCTGTAATGTATATGAAGAATTGAAGTAAAGAGAATATTGCAAAGATCAGGATTGCATCTCCTATTTTTTATATGTGTCTAGTGGAAAATCGAGGAGATCGACATTGGATCTGATCCTGTAAGAACTATACTGGCTAAACAGCAGAAGTGTCCCACCCGGATTTAGCTATAAATCAGGGTGATGTGCAGTGTTTTCCACCACACATATAGGTAGATTCAGGTACATAGGATTAACTTTAGGGCGGCGTAGCCTAGCCTGTTTAGGCTACACCGCCGTAAATTAGCTAGGCTAGTAGTGATTTTCAATCTACTTACCTGCTAATCTACGGCAGTGTAGCCTCAAACGAGCGGGCGTAAGGACGCCTAATTCAAATGACTTGGAGGGGGGCGTGTATCATGGTAATGAGGCTTGACCTCAAGTTTTTGACGTTTTTTGTCACTGCGCATGCGCCGGGCGACTACATTTCCCAGTGTGCATTGCGGCTAAGTACGCCGTACGGGCCTATTGATTTCGACGTGGACGTAAACGACGTAAATCCCGATTCGCGGACGACTTACGCAAACGACGTAAAAATTTCGAATTTCGCGGCGGGAACGGCGGCCATACTTAACATTACTATTCCACTAGAGCATAGCTCTAACTTTAGGCGGCCTATCTCTTACGTAAACGGCGTAAAAGTACTGCGTCGGCCTGGCGTTCGTTCGTGAATCGGCGTATCCCCTCATTTATATAATCTACGCCGGCCGCAATGGAAGCGCCATCTAGCGGCCATCAGCAACATTGCAATCTAAGATAGGACGGCACAAGCCGTCGTATCTTAGATATGTTTAAGTGTATCTCTGTTAGAGAATACACTTAAAGGGGTGGTTCCCCTAAAAATAAACTTTTAACATTGGTTTTCCCACATTAATTACGATTAGAATCGGCTGGTTTTATTAAAAAAAAAAACGTCCGTACATACCATTTGCTATATTCGTTCTCACCGCCACTTCCGGGTACGATGCTGGCGGTGGGCGTTCCTAATTGATGGACAGGCATGCGAGCGACGCATACATCGCGTCACGAGATGCCGAAAGAAGCCGAACGTCGGTGCGCATGCGCCGTATAGAGCCGCACCGACGTTCGGCTTCTTTCGCATCTCGTGACGCGATGTATGCGTCGCTCGGATGCCTGTCCATCAATTAGGAACGCCCACCGCCAGCATCGTACCCGGAAGTGGCGGTGAGAACGAATATAGCAAACGGTATGTACGGACGTTTTTTTTTTAATAAAACCAGCCGATTCTAATCGTAATTAATGTGGGAAAAGCAATGTTAAAAGTTTATTTTTAGGGGAACCACCGCTTTAAACATAGGCAGCAGGTTTTCCTGAGTCTCCTCCTTGGCATCACGGCGGCTGTGTGTCTCCTCCCTCCTCTTCCTAGGCCAATAGGATCGCTTCTCCTTTCGGACAATCAGGAAACGGATCTCAAGACCTGCTTCCTGATTGTCCGGGAGGTGATTCAGTGTAACAATAGTGAATACTCATTCACTATTGTCACACAACTGGGTGCACTGCGCCCCGAGCACACCATTTTTTGGAGTCTATTAGAGCCTCTGACTCTAATCACATGCGTCAAAAATAAATAAATAAATAAATAAACAAATAAAACCCTTGGAATTCATGCGTCTGGCACCCCACATGTAGGTTAGGATATCTGTAAAGCAGGCGCTTTCAGCGCCGTAATGTGTTCCATGCTGGAATGCATATGGCGCTCGCACAATGACACCATCGCCCAGCGCCGAAATGCGTTCCCAGCTTGAAATGTGGAAGTGCGCGGTGGTGTACGACTATTCTCCATACACCCGCTTTGGAATCAGTGCTATGCACTTCACTTGCCTAGCGCCTGTTACCAGGGCCGGATTAACATAGGGGCTATTGGAGCTGCAGCTCCAGGCCCCTTTCTCAAGATAGGCCCATTTGCCCAAAAAATAAATAAAACAAATCTGAAGAAAAAAAATCGACTTCGGGGGTTGTAGCTCGACGACCAGAGGTCACAGAAACCCCACATTGGGGGGTATGTAGGTGAAGACCTACCCCACAATTGGTCAAAATATGGGACGACTATCATTTATGGTTTCGGAGATACAGGCCTGCTTGCACAGCCTGTCAGAAGCTACATACAGAGCGGCCAGTATAAATACAAGCTGACATACTGCCGCAGACTGAGAGGATCACAGTGCTTATAATAATTATTTGTATATTACTTATGGTAATTAACCCCTTGCCACCCAGGCCAATGATGTTCTTAATCTGGCCCTGTGCTTTCTATATTCGAAAGTATATTATAAGTGTATATTACACCTATATACTGCAGAGCAAGTAGCACACCTATACCAGTGCTTGAAAAGACTTTTGTGGACCTGTTAGGTAGCAATTTGTGTCGCTAAGCTCTGTCCCTGCTGGAAACGCCAACCTCTCCCTACACTGACAAAAAGTATATAAATGTATTAGACACCTATATACTGCAGAGCAAGTAGCACACCTATACCAGTCCTTAACCACTTAAGCCCCGGACCAATATGCAGCTAAATGCCCAGAGGTGTTTTTACAATTTGGCACTGCGCTGCTTTAACTCGTAATTGCGCGGTCATGCAATGTTGTACCGAAACGAAATTTGCGTCCTTTTCTTCCCACAAATAGAGCTTTCTTTTGGTGGTATTTGATCACCTCTGAGATTTTTATTTTTTGTGCTATAAACAAAAATAAAGCGACAATTTTGAAAAAAATGCAATAGTTTTTACTTTTTTCTATAATAAATATCCCCCAAAAATATATAAAAAAACATTTGTTTCCTCAGTTTAGGCCGATACGTATTCTTCTACATATTTTTGGTAAAAAAAATCGCAATAAGCGTTTATCGGTTGGTTTGCGCAAAATTTATAGCGTTTGCAAAATAGGGGATAGTTTTATTGCATTTTTATTATTATTTTTTTTTTTTACTACTAATGGCGGCGATCAGCGTTTTTTTTTCATGACTGCGACATTATGGTGGACACTTCGGAATATTTTGACACATTTTTGGGACCATTGTCATTTTCACAGCAAAAAATGCATTTAAATTGCATTGTTTATTGTGAAAATGACAGTTGCAGTTTGGGAGTTAACCACAGGGGGCGCTGAAGGAGTTATGTTTCACCTAGTGTGTGTTTACAACTGTAGGGGGGTGTGGCTGTAGGTCTGACGTCATCGATTGTGTCTCCCCTATAAAAGGGATGACACGATCGATGACGGAGCCACAGTGAAGAACGGGGAAGCTGTGTTTACATACGGCTCTCCCCGCTCTTCAGCTCCGGGGAGCGATCGCGAGGGGGTGGCTAGAAACGAATAGCCGACCCCTCATCCCGGATCGCTCCCCGCAGGTTTCCGACCGCCGTATGTACCGTGGGAGGTCCCGATCGGACCTCCGACCCACGTCGAGGCAGGGACGTACGGGCACGTCCTTCTGCCTGTCCCTGCCATTCTGCCGACGTATATGTACATGCGGCGGTCGTTAAGTGGTTAAAAGGACTTTTATGGACCTTTGAAGCCTCGTACACACGATCAGTCCATCCGATGAAAACGGTCTGAAGGACAGTTGTCTTAGGTTAACCGATGAAGCTGACTGATGGTCCGTCACGCGTACACACCATAGGTTAAATAACCGATCGTGTCAGAACGCGGTGACGTAAAACACAACGACGTGCTGAAAAAAACCCGAAGTTTAATGCTTCCAAGCATGCGTCGACTTGATTCTGAGCATGCGCGGGTTTTTAACCAATGGTTTTGCATACTAACGATCGGTTTTGATCTAAAATTTTAAAGCAAGTTGGCTTTTTTTTTAACCGAAGGTTAAATAACCTATGGCGCCCACACATGATCGGTTTGGACCGATGAAAACGGTCCATCAGACGGTTTTAATTGGTTTAACCTATCGTGTGTACGAGGCCTTAGATAGCTATTTGAATGAATACAGCCTGTCCCTGCTCCAAACAGCACCCTCTCCCTACACTGACAAAAAGCAGAATGTAAGATGGCCGCCAGATCAGGTCTATGTATAAGGTAGGGGGTATGTCCATGTGCTAAAATGTCTCAATTGGCTGTCCTGCACCACCTGATGGATGTGTCATAGGTCAAAGTTCTTACCCATTAAACATTGCGGACTGTCGCGAACATCGGCAGATGTCCGCCTGTTTGGCGGACCGCGAACACGCAAAGTTCGCCGCGAAACGACTGCCGGGCGAACTGGCAGGCCATCTCTAATGGGGTACACCACTGATAACCTTGGACCATTCAGAGTAAGAATCATTAACCACGACTCTCTGAATTCTGGCCCAGATTCTCCATGGCGTTACGACGGCGCAACACCATTTGCGCCGTCGTAAATCCTAATCTGGCCCCGGGTATCTATGCGACTGATTCCTAGAATCAGTTACGCATAGATACCCATTAGATCTGACAGGCGTAAGGCTCTTACGCTGTCAGATCTTAAAAGCAATAGGTAATTACGCGAGATTCCCGAACATACGTGCGGTCGACGCTAAGAATTTACGTTGTTTCCGTAGCGTACGCGACGCGTAAGGTTGCCCCTGCTATTAGGAGGGGCAACCAATGTTAAGTATGGCCGTCGTTCCCCCGTCGAATTTAAAAAAAATTACGTCGTTTGCGTAAGACGTCCGTGAATGGCGATGGACGCCATTTACGTAAACGTCTAAGCAAATGACGTCGGGGCGACGTCATTTAGCGCAATGCGCGTCGGGTAATTTACCCGACGGAGCATGCGCAGTACGCTTGGCGCGGGAGCGCGCCTAATTTAAATGGTGCCCTCCCCATTTGAATTGGGCGGGCTTGCGCCGAGCGCTTTTACGATACACCGCCGCAAGTTTACAGGTAAGTGTTCTGAGAATCAGGCACTAACGCTGTAAACCTGCGGCGGTGTAATGTAAAGCACATACGTTACGCAGCCCAGGAGCAACGTAATTGTTTGAGAATCTGGGCCTCTGTCTTTTAGACAGTTTTCTATCCATTTACAAACTGGTATTTCCAATCCTGTAGACTTTACCTTACACATGAGCCGTGTGTGGGGAACTGTATCAAATGCTTTTGCAAAATCCAAGTATACCACGTCCACTGCCACCCCTCTGTCCAAGTATACCACTTCCACTGCCACCCCTCTGTCCAAGTATACCACGTCCACTGCCACCCCTCTGTCCAAGTATACCACGTCCACTGCCACCCCTCTGTCCAAGTATACCACGTCCACTGCCACCCCTCTGTCCAAGTATACAACGTCCACCGCCACCCCTCAGTCCAAGTAAACCACTTCCACTGCCACCCCTCTGTCCAAGTATACCACGCCCACCGCCACCCCTCTGTCCAAGTATACCACGTCCACCGCCACCCCTCTGTCCAAGTATACAACGTCCACCGCCACCCCTCAGTCCAAGTAAACCACTTCCACTGCCACCCCTCTGTCCAAGTATACCACGCCCACCGCCACCCCTCTGTCCAAGTATACCACTTCCACTGCCACCCCTCTGTCCAAGTATACCACTTCCACCGCCACCCCTCTGTCCAAGTATACAACGTCCACTGCCACCCCTCTGCCCAAGTATACCACGTCCACTGCCACCCCTCTGTCCAAGTATACCACGTCCACCGCCACCCCTCTGTCCAAGTATACCACTTTCACCGCCATCCCTCTGTCCAAGTATACCACGTCCACTGCCACCCCTCTGTCCAAGTATACCACGTCCACTGCCACCCCTCTGTCCAAGTATACCACGTCCACTGCCACCCCTCTGTCCAAGTATACCACGTCCATCGCCACCCCTCTGTCCAAGGTTTTACTTACCTCTTCATAAAAAGAAATCAGGTTTGTCTGACAACTTCTGTCTTTCATGAATCCATGCTGTCTTTTGCTTAAATAGTTTTTTTCCAGCAAGAACTCATCCATGTGATCTTTTATCAATCTCTCCAGTATCTTCCCAACTATAGAAGTTAAACTAACAGGTCAATAGTTACTTGGTAAAGACTTTGTTCCCTTTTTAAATATAGGCACCACATTGTCCCTGTGCCAATCCAGTGGTACTATGCCCGTCAATAATGAGTCTCTAAAAATTAGATACAATAGCTTTGAAATGACAGAGCTCAATTCTTTTAGGATCCGTGGGTGGATGCCATCAGGTCCAGGTGCTTTATCCACATTTATTCTGTCTAAATATTTCTGGACCATATCACTTTTGAGCCATTGTGGATCATTTGGGGCTGTGTCACTCCCACCCCCATTATGGACACAAGCTCCCCCATGCTCCTTTGTATACACAGAGCTGAAGAAAGTATTTAATAAATTAGCCTTCTCTTTGTCCCCAGTCACCCACTTTAGATTATTTTGTAAAGGGCCTGCCCTACAGTGGGGATCGAAAGTTTGGGCACCCCAGGTAAAAATGTGTATTAATGTGCATAACGAAGCCAAGGAAAGATGGAAACATCTCCAAAAGGCATCAAATTACAGATTAGACATTCTTATAATATGTCAAAAAAAGTTAGATTTTATTTCCATCATTTACACTTTCAAAATTACAGAAAACAAAAAAATGGCGTCTGCAAAAGTTTGGACACCCTGCAGAGTTAATATCTTGTACTTCCCCCTTTGGCAAGTATCACAGCTTGTAAACGCTTTTTGTAGCCAGCCAAGAGTCTTTCAATTCTTGTTTGAGGTATCTTTGCCCATTCTTCCTTACAAAAGTCTTCCAGTTCTTTGAGATTTCTGGGCTGTCTGTCACGCACTGCTCTTTTAAGATCTATCCATAGATTTTCAATTATGTTGAGGTCAGGAGATTGTGAAGGCCATGGCAAAACCTTCAGTTTACGCCTCTTGATGTAATCCCCCGTGGATTTTGAGGTGTGTTTAGGATCATTGTCCATTTGTAGAAGCCATCCTCTCTTTAACTTCAGCTTTTTCACAGATGGCATCAAGTTACCATCCAAAATTTGCTGAAATTTTATTGAATCCATTTTTCCTTCTACTCGTGAAATGTTCCCTGTGCCACTGGCTACAATACAACCCCAAACAAAGCATGATTGATCCACCCCCATGCTTCACAGTTGGACAGAGGTTCTTTTCATTAAATTCTGTGCCCTTTCTTCTCCAAACGTACCTTTGCTCATTCCGGCCAAAAAGTTCTATTTTAACCTCATCGGTCCACAGAACCAGGGCCGGCGCTAGGCATAGGCAAGTCAGGCGGCTGCCTAGAGCGCCAGGATAGGGGGAGCGGCAAAATCCGGATCCCCAGCCACTCGCTGGGGATTCAGATTATTAAAGGACCTTCAGCACTGACTTTTTTTAAATACATGCTGCCTTATGGCGTCAGCCGCCAGGCTAGGGGGCGACTGCGCCTGTGAGGACATCCCGGACCACTCTGCAGAGCCGCCCTAGCAATGAGGGGAGAGAGCCAGGACAAGGAGCAGCCGACCGGAAGTGCTGCATGATCGATGGAACCGGCTGGGGCGGATGAGATGGAAGCCCTGCATACGGGCTTGCCGCGATATCCGCTCCCCCCTCCTCCTGGTCGCTCGGGGATCTCTCACAACAGAGGACAGGCAGGCAGCAGCGCCGCTCTCATGTAAAGCCATCACCCGTCGCTGGCTCAGGTATGGAAGCTCAGTGCTGCAGCCTGCTGTCACATAAAATAAAAAATGTACTCTGCTGTTTATAGTTCATTGCACTGAAGAGGGGGACCAGATATATATGTGGGGGGGGGGGAGATGTGCAGGGGGGTACAGATGTGTGTGGGAGGGGTTACAGAGGGGGACCAGATATGTGGGGGGGGCAGACATGCAGGGGGGTACAGATATGTGTGTGGGAGGGGTTACAGAGGGGGACCAGATATATGTGGGGGGGCAGACATGCAGGGGGGTACAGATATGTGTGTGGGAGGGGTTACAGAGGGGGACCAGATATATGTGGGGGGGCAGACATGCAGGGGGGTACAGATATGTGTGTGGGAGGGGTTACAGAGGGGGACCAGATATATGTGGGGGGGCAGACATGCAGGGGGGTACAGATATGTGTGTGGGAGGGGTTACAGAGGGGGATCGGATATATGTGTGGGGGGGGGGGGAACAGACGTGCAGGGGGTACAGAGAGGAAATGATAGTGTGTGGGGAGTGCAGTGGGGAACAGAGGTGTGGAAGGGGTGGTGCAGACGTGCAGGGGGGTACAGAGGGGGAACAGCTATATGTGTGTGTGGGGAGGGTGGGACAGATGTGCAGGGGGGTACAGAGAGGAAATGATGTGTGTGGGGCATGCAGAGGTGTGGAGGGGGGGGGTGCAGAGGGGAACAGAGGTGCGGAGGGGGATGTGCAGACGTGCAGGGGGGTACAGAGGGGGAACAGCTATATATATGTGTGTGTGTGGGGAGGGTGGGACAGATGTGCAGGGGGATACAGAGAGGAAATGATGTGTGTGGGGCATGCAGAGGGGAACAGAGGTACGGAGGGGGGGTCGCAGAGGGGAACAGAGGTACGGAGGGGGGGTCGCAGAGGGGAACAGAGGTACGGAGGGGGGGTCGCAGAGGGGAACAGAGTTGCGGAGGGGGGGTCGCAGAGGGGAACAGAGTTGCGAAGGGGGGGTCGCAGAGGGGAACAGAGGTACGGAGGGGGGGTCGCAGAGGGGAACAGAGTTGCGGAGGGGGGGTCGCAGAGGGGAACAGAGGTACGGAGGGGGGGTCGCAGAGGGGAACAGAGGTACGGAGGGGGGGTCGCAGAGAGGGGAACAGAGTTGCGGAGGGGGGGTCGCAGAGGGGAACAGAGGTACGGAGGGGGGGTCGCAGAGGGGAACAGAGGTGCGGAGGGGGGGTCGCAGAGGGGAACAGAGGTGCGGAGGGGGGGTCGCAGAGGGGAACAGAGGTACGGAGGGGGGATCGCAGAGGTGCGGAGGGGGGATCGCAGAGGTGCGGAGGGGGGATCGCAGAGGTGCGGAGGGGGGTCGCAGAGGGGAACAGAGGTGCGGAGGGGGGTCGCAGAGGGGAACAGAGGTGCGGAGGGGGGTCGCAGAGGGGAACAGAGGTGCGGAGGGGGGGTCGCAGAGGGGAACAGAGGTGCGGAGGGGGGTCGCAGAGGGGAACAGAGGAGGGGTGCAGAGGGGAACAGTTATTTAGGGTGATACATTAATGGGGTGATCTGAAGTGTGAAGGTGGAAGAATTGTGGTGATCTGAGACCTGAAAATACAGGAATTGGGGCGATCTGAGGTGTGAAGGTTCAAGTCCACCTTTGTAAAAAATAAAAATAAATGCAGATCTTTTTGCAGGTACAAAAATGTACATTTATTATTATTTTTAGTAGGAGCCTGTAAAACATTGTCAGTGTATCTGTCGCTCGTACAGACTGGCAGTTACTGTACACAGTTTGTCTGTATACTGTCCTAGCCTGTGGGCCACAGCTTGTGTGAGGAAGCGAGCCAGTGCCATCCACTATTTGTCTTTGGGCCGGGTCCAGAGGCACAGGTGCAAGCCTGTGGACCACGGCTGAACAAATAGGTGAAGAGGCACCGAAAAAATGTCAGTGGGGGCGGAGCCTATGGGGGGGCGGCAAAATGAGGTTTCGCCTAGGGTGTCAAAAATCCTTGCACCAGCCCTGCACAGAACTTGTTCCCAAAATGCATCAGGCTTGTCTATGAATGAATGAATGAAAACTTATATAGCGCAGCACATGCAAACTTAATCACCTCTGGGCGCTTGTTGTTCCTGTCTCCTTTGGTATCAAAAGAGATGAGTCTTGATCTTTCTCCTGAATGCTAAGTGATTCTCCTCCAACCGAATGCTGGTTGGTAAAGCGTTCCATAGTCTAGGCCCTTGGACCGCGAATCTCCTTTCTCCTTTGGACTTGTATCTGGCCTTGGGTATCTGGAGGAAATTTTGATTGGTGGATCGCAGAACGCGATTGGGATTATGAGCTTTTATTTTTTCGCATAGATAACGGGGAGCATTCCCATAGATACATCTATGCGTTAGACAGAGTGCTTTAAAAGTGATTCTGTCTTTTACTGGTAACCAGTGAAGGGCTCTCAGTGAAGGTGAGATTGATTCCCAAGGTTTTTTCCCAGTCACAAGTCTAGCGGCCGTATTTTGAACGACTTGTAGACGAGCGATTTGGTACTTGGGGAGTCCGAGGTAAAGGGCATTTGCATAGTCCAATCTTGAGTCTATATGTTCATTTGCAAAGTTCAAACGCTGATTTTTGTGGTGAGGACGTAGAAGAGGTTTTCTTCTGATGACTCTTCCATGAAGACCATATTTGTACAAGTATCTCTTTATAGTGGAATAGTGTACCACAACTCCAGTGTCTGCCAGATCTTTCTGGAGGGATCGTGCAGTGGGTTTTGAATTGCTTTTCTCACAATCCTGCGAGCTGTTCTGTCTGATATTTTTCTTGGTCTTCCAGATCTTGCTTTAACTTCCACTGTTCCTGATGACTGCCATTTCTTAATTACATTCCGAACAGAGGATATTGACATCTGAAAACGCTTTGCTATCTTCTTACAATACACTGGGCTAGATCTCAGAAGAAGCTCCATTCGGAACTCTTCAAATCTACCTTGGGAAACCGAATCGAAACTATTCATCCTCAGTTAACAGCCTCAGATACACTGGATGCCATAAATGCAGCTCTGCTACAATCAGCCGACTTAGTAGCACCGAAACGCAAAGTCCGCATCCGGAAAAAAAAGTCCGGCTGGTTCAACAACCAGCTGTCCCTACTGAAGCAAGAGCACAGAAGGGCGGAAGCCGCCTGGAAAAGAAGCCCTTCAGAAGATCACCTCATCATCTACAAGGCAATAACAACACAATATCATAAAGAAATCTTCAAAGCCAAGAAACATAATTTTTCTATGACGATTAACAGCGCCATGAACCGCCCCGAGAACTCTTCAAGATGGTCACCCAGACCATGAATCCGGGATGTCTTGAAGTCCCCAATTCAGACACCCAAGAGTTCTGTAATGAACTATCGGATTTCTTCATCGACAAAATCGAAAGAATCCGGGTAAGTATTCTGCAAAATAATACCCCCCTCAGCCCCCTCTTCAATCAACCACAAAACACCAACAGAAACCTTCTACAATCAACTAAGTTCACTCTGGAACCCATCTCCATCGATACCACCAAAAATATCATTGGTGCGTTGCGGAACAGCACAGCACCCAATGACATCATTCCCACCAAGCTGCTGAAGGAATGCGCCGACATTCTGGCGCCTCCCATCACACAGCTTATAAATCAGTCATTTAAGGAAGGCATAGTGCCATCCCTGCTGAAAGAGGGCACAATCCAGCCCATCTTGAAAAAACCTAACTTGGATCCCAAGGACCCAACTCACCGCCGCCCCATAACAGGCCTAAATATTCTCTCCAAGATAATAGAGAAAATAGTGGTACAACAGCTGCAACAGCATCTGGATACCCACAATTTACTCGATCCATTTCAATCAGGTTTCCGTCCCGGACACGGGACAGAAACGGCCTTACTCAAAATATGGGACGATGCCCTCGAGGCCGCAGACGAGGGAGAATCCTGTCTCCTGGTTCTGCTGGACCTAAGCGCAGCCTTTGACACAGTAGACCACAAAATGTTACTGATGCGACTGGCCGAGGTAGCCAGAATCGCAGAAGGTGATTTACCATGGTTTTCCTCCTTTCTTGAAAACCGATCACAAACAGTGAAACTGGGATCTTTCACGTCGGAAAAACACACGGTGCCATGTCTAGTCCCCCAAGGATCCCCCTTGTCACCGGTACTGTTCAACATCTATCTTCGCCCTCTCTTTGATATTATCAGTAGTCAAGAACTACTTTATCACTCTTATGCAGACGATACGCAATTGTATTTTCGCATCTGCAACAAAAAGGACCATCATCTCAGTTTAGACAAATGTCTCTCTTCGATAGAAAACTGGATGACTAAGAGTTATCTTAAACTCAACACTTCCAAAACAGAACTCCTTATGTTTCACGCCAGCCGAAAGAGTCAACTGGCAACAACCAGGACACCGCCGCCCATTCTGGGCCAAAGCATCACCCCTAGCTCCAAAGTCAAAAGTCTAGGAGTCATTTTTGACACCTTCATGACAATGGACGCACAAATAGGGTCAGTAGTCAGCGGATCGCACCATTTGTTGCGCCTACTATGCAGACTTATTCCATTTATCCCCAAAGAAGACGTAGCAGTCGTGGTGGGAACAATCGTGAATTCCAGACTGGACTATGCAAATGCCCTTTACCTCGGACTCCCAAAGTACCAAATCTCCCGTCTGCAAGTCGTTCAGAATACGGCCGCCAGACTGGTGACTGGGAAAAGGACATGGGAATCAATCTCACCTTCGCTGAGAACCCTTCACTGGTTGCCAGTAAAAGACAGAATTGTATTTAAAGCACTCTGCCTGACACATAAGTGAATCCATGGGAAGGCGCCGCAATATCTTTGCGACAAGATAGAACCTCACAATTCTAATCGCGTTCTGCGATCCACTGACCAAAATCTGGTCAAGGTGCCAAAAACCAAATACAAGTCCAAAGGAGAAAGAAGGTTTGCTTTTCAAGGTCCGAGACTATGGAACGCTTTACCAACCAGCATTAGGTTGGAGGAAAACCACCTGACTTTCAGAAGACAGATTAAAACTCTGCTCTTTTGATGTCATTGAGACACAAACAACTAGCGCCCCGAGGCGATTCAGTTCGCATGTGCCGCACTATATAAGTTTTTCATTCATTCATTCATTCATTATAGCCTTCTCCAGCTTTGTGAGCGTCAACTATTTTCAGTTTCAGTTTTCTAGACAACTGCTTAGAAGAACCCATGGTGCAGATTGTTGGGGCAAGGTCAGATGAGTCTGGGTATTTAAAACCTTTGAGATTGACATCACCTGTTCTTCCCAGACGATGATTGAGAACAATCCATGACACTGGCAGGTCTCCGCTTTGCAAAGGGGGCAGTGCATGCTATAAATTCTGTAGGGTGCCCAAACTTTTGCAGACACCATTTTTTTGTTTTCTGTAATTTTGAAAGTGTAAATGATGGAAATAAAATCTAACTTTTTTTGACATATTATAAGAATGTCTAATCTGTAATTTGATGCCTTTTGGAGATCTTTCCATCTTTCCTTGGCTTCGTTATGCACATTAATACAAATTTTTACCTGGGGTGTCCAAACTTTCGATCCCCAATGTACATGCTCAGACAAATCCTTTTTACTATTAATATATTTGATAATACATAATGATGAGAACCTACTGTAGGAAGTCTGTGGGATACAGATTTATTGTTGGTTGGTAGGGGATCAAATACTTATTTTACTCACTGAACTACAACTCAATTTATAACATTTGTATCATGTGTTTTTTTCTGGATTTTTGGTTGATATTCTGTCTCTATCCTTTAAAATACACCTATGATAAAATCTATAGACCCTTCGTGTCTTTGTAAGTGGGCAAACTTTCAAAATCTGCAGGGGATCAAAAAAAGATTTTGCCCACTGTATACTGTATGGGCTTGGGGCCGGATTCAGGTAGGAGATACGACGGCGTATCTCTGAGTTGCGGTGTCGTATCTATGCGCCTGATTCATAGAATCAGTTACGCATAGATTTCCTTAAGATCCGACTGGCGTAAGTGTCTTACACCGTCGTATCTTAGGCTGCATATTTACGCTGGCTGCTGGGTGGCGCTTCCGTCGATTTACGCAAGGAATATGCTAATTAGGTAGATACGCCGATTCACAAACGTACGTACGCCCGGCGCTATTTTGTTACGTCGTTTACGTTAGGCTTTTTCGGCGTAAGGTTGCACCTGCTCTTATGTGGCGTACGCAATGTTAAGTATGGACGTCGTTCCCGCGTCTAATTTTGAAATTTTTACGTTGTTTGCGTAAGTCGTTCGCGAATAGGGCTGTACGTAAGTTACATTCACGTCTAAAGCATTGACGATTTGCGGCGGAATTTCGAGCATGCGCACTGGGATTCTCTTACGAACGGCGCATGCGCCGTTCGTAAAAAACGTCAAATACGTGGGGTCATGTTAAATTTAAATAAAACACGACCACAACATCCCCATTTGAATTAGGCGGGCTTACGCCGGCCCACATACGTTTCCCCTGCCGTAACTTAGGGCGCAAGTTCATTCTGAATACGGAACTTGCGCCCAAATTTACGGTGGCGTAACGTATCTGAGATACGTTACGCCAGCAGAAAGATCAGCGGATCTTTCTGAATCCAGCCCTTGGTATATAACTAATCTCTGGATTGTCTTTTTATTAGTGCAAAGTGAACAATAATCATACTGTTGCATATTTATGAAACCAATTAGAATTGTTAATTATAGATTAAATATCACCACACCAGGAGAAAGGATTTAGTAAATGATGACGGAATGAGGTCTCTAGTATTAGGCGAACATTAAAGTTCAAGTTCTTTTTATTGAGTCCTTAAGCAAAGGCTCAAATTCCTCCTCCTAGCACATAACCCACCCCTCCCCCAATCCTCCCCCCTAGCACAACCCTCTCCCATTGACCACAAACCTCCCAAAAATTCCTCATCTTAGCACAAATCCTGCAAATCCCTCCCCCAAACTCAAACTGCCCCAAAATGTACCTCCTAGGACAAACCCCCCAAATCCCCCTTCCTAGCACAAGTCCTGCTCCCAACCCTCCTCTTCCAATCCCCCCTCCTAGTGCAAACCCTCTGTTCTTAAATCCCCCTTCCTAGTACAATCCCCCTGCTCCCAAATCCTCACTCCTAACACAATCCCGCTGCTCCCAAATCTTCACGCCTAGTACAAACCCCCTGCTCCCAAATCTTCACTCCTAGTACAAACCCCCTGCTCCCAAATCTTCACTCCTAGTACAAACCCCCTGCTCCCAAATCCTCACTCCTAGCACAAGCCCCCTGCTCCTAAATCCTCACTCCTAGCGCAACACCACCACCTCCCCTCAAAATCCCTGTTCCCAGCAAAAACCCCCTGCTTCCAAATCCCCCCTCCTATTACAACAATACCACCCCCCCCCCCTCCAAATCCCCCATTCCTAGCACAAACCCCCACTCTCAAATCCGTCCTCAAACCCCCTGCTCTTAAATCCCCCCTCCTGGGACACCACAACAACACCCCCAAATCCCCCTTCCTAGCACAACAACCCCCCAAATTTCCACTCCTAGCACAAACCCCGCTCCCAAAGCCTCCTTTCCTCCTAGCACAACCCCCCCCCCCCCCAAAAAAATTCCCATTCCTACCACACCCGTGTTCCCAACCCCCTTCCTACTGCCTGTATAGGAGCAGTGTAGTGGGGATAACGGGCAGTAATGAAACCCTGCACACTGAGAAGCGAGTGTGACCCTGTGTAAAGTCTTGTGCAGAGAGAGAGAGAGAGCGCACGCCCTACACCTCCTCCCAGCTCTCTCCTCCGCCCTGCTGCTATGTGTACTGTTGGCAAAACAGAAGGTTGTGTGTGCCGCCCGACATGTCCTTAGAAACAAATGATGTCATTGGTTGGTAGGCAGTTGGCACACCGCTTTCCGTCTTCCCGGAAATAGTACACATAGCAGCAGGGAGGAGGAGAGAGCCTGGAGGAGGTGCGGGGTGGGCGCTTTCTCTCTCCTCTCTGTGCACAAGATTTTGGATGTTGCTGCGGAACCCCACGGTGCCGTGGAACCCAGGGGTGTATTTAGGTTTTGTGCCGCCCTAGGCCTGGTGAAACTCGAGCACCCCCTACATTATATATGACACACCCCCTTCCTTTTTAAGACCCGCCCTGTCATTTTCATGGAAGGGGGACAGAGGGACAGGATGGGATGAGGACAGGGGGACAGGGTGGGATGAGGACAGGGTGGGATGAGAACAGGGGGACAGGATGGGATGAGTACAGGATGGGATGAGGACAGAGGGACAGGATGGGATGAGCACAGGGGGACAGGATGGGATGAGCACATGGGGACAGGATGGGATGAGCACATGGGGACAGGATGGGATGAGCTTTTTTGCCGCCCCCCCGCAAAGTGCCGCCCTAGGCCTGGGCCTTGTCGGCCTAGGCCATAATACATCACTGGTGGAACCCCAAGTTGAAAAGCACTGGGCTAGACGACTGGGTTACATCAAAAAACGCAGCTCTTGTGGGATGTTCTCGGTCAGCAGTGGTCAGAAAAAAGATAAAGCTGGTTCCAAAAGAAGGGTGTCAGAACACACAATGCATCGCAGTCAGGGTCCCATGCTGACCTGTGTCCACAGGCAAAAATTGCCTACAATGGGCATGTAAGCATAAGAACTGGACCATGATGCAGTATACAGGGATTGTTAGTGTGAGGGTTAGGGTAATAGAGAGGGTTGGTGTTAGGTTTAATGTTAGCACTACAGGGAGGGTTAGTGTGAGGGCTAAGAGTACAGAGAGGGTTGGTGTTAGGTTTAGTGTTAGGATACAGGAAAGGTTGGTGTGTGGGCTAAGAGTACAGGGAGGGTTGATATTAGAGGTATTAGGGATAAATGGGGGGGGGGGGTGTTGTTGGGGCTACAGAGAAGGTTAGCATGAAGGTTGGTGTTAGAGTTAAAGCGATGGCAAGCGTTACAGTTAGAGGGAGAGTAAGGGCCCTTTCACACGTGTGTTTACGGATTAAAACGGACTGCAATGCTTTCCTATGGGATAGCGGACGTTAGCGGATGAGCATCCGCTAACGTCCGTTAACATCCGTCTCCGTTAAGCTCCGTTTTTTTGAACGGAAGAAAACCCTATTTTTCTTCCGTATAAAAACCCGGAAAGGACGAAAAACGGATGTTAGCAGACGATCCGTTAACATCCAAACCGCTGACATCCGTTTTTCATAAAAATTCATGAAAGACTGATTAAATAAAGTTATAAAAAAAAAAAAAAACAGGACCTATACGAATGAAAAACGGACAAAAACGGATGAAAAATGGATGGAAAACGGACGTCAACGGATAAAAAACGGATGTCAACGGATGAAAATCGGATGTCAACGGATGAAAAACGGAAGAGAAAAAGGATGAAAACTGATGTTTACTGACAACAACTGATGATAAAAAAACACAGTCACACAGTCTTTCCATTGTGTTCTCCAGACGGGGGCAGGAGAAGCCATCCCCGCAGGGGGAACACAGTGATTATTGCTAGCGGCGGCAATAATCACATGAACAATCTCACGGGCTGGTTGTACCCAAGTCAGTCAATCGATCAACTTGGGTACATTCAGTCTACCCATACATGATTTGAATCTCAGGAGTTTCAGCAGGAGGGTTAGCATTAAGGATAGGGTTGGGGATAGAGGGAGCATGATTAAGGATACAGGGAAGTTGAGTGTGAGAGTTCGTTTTAGGGTTTAGTTTTAGGGTCACAGTGACCCTAGGGGTGAGTGTTGGGGTTAAGATTACAGGGAGCACTGGTTTTAGGGATAAACAAAAAGATATGAACATCCATGCAAGCCGTATTAGCGCTGCCAACATCCCTGATATAAGTATAGAAGAAAGGAGTACCCCCGATACTATATAGGCAGAGAATGTTACTCTCTCCCCCTCTTTTGCAAGTTAAATATTTAAGGACTGTAGTATATAGTATATTTATTGATATATTTTACATTTATATTCCAACTATTTGTTCCTCCCTCCACCCATAGTGGGGATTAACAAGGAAAAGTGTGGGTTTCATCACTGGTGCGCAGGGATGGACTGGCCATTGGGACTACAGGGAGTTTCCCGGTGGGGCGATGGCTCAGTGGGCCGACTTCAGTTACAGTGGACCGCCACCCCCCTCCGCTCCTCTGTCTCTCCCTTCCCGCAGCGCTCACCTGGGGGGGAACAAAGAAGCAGGGGGAGGACTAGAGGAGCAGGGATGTCGACAGAGGAGCATAGGGGAGAGGTCAGACAGCTGACTCAACACCTATGGCGTGGGAGTTGCTCCCTTCTGCCTAATCTTGTCCCATAAGGGGGGGCACCGAACTGATTCTTTGCCCCGGGTGAAATAATGTCTAGCTTCCCACTGGTACTGCCTATAAGAGTACCAGTACCAGCTGTTCTACTCTAATAAAGTAGAATGGCTAGTGGTTAGTGAAGGGGGAGAGGGGGTGCGGGTGGCCGGGGGGGGGGGGGTGCGAGAGTTGTCAGGCCGCCATGGGAGAGACCTGTCAAAGTGGGCCAGTCTGGATGAAGTCCAGGGCCAAACTTCTGCTCCAGTCCAGCCCTGCTGGTGCGTATCCATCTGCAGTGCCAGACACGGGAAACTTTGTGTTAAACAGTGGGGGGCCTTTATTACATCAGTTACATCATTGTCCCGGCGGGACACGGGGTGTCTTTCCATGACGTAGCTGCAAACAGTGGTTTACATTGATGACTGTGGTTCTCGGTATGTTAAGCTATAAATGCTATATATCTTTCCATTATTAAAAATGATGTAAGGTTTCAAAATATATTCCCTAGCACATGTTTCTGACTGATATGCTGATCTTTTTTAGAACATTGTAATTCTTCTGTGATAAGTTCCCCTGACGAAGGGACGTGTCTTGTCCCAAAACGTGTTGGACGTCTTGGATCATCACTTGGAAACTAAACACAGCTCATCATATACGCTTTTTTTAATGGTTTGGTGACCATATACACACCACAATTGTCTATGTATATATATATGTTTTCTTAATAAAATAATACAATTTTAAAATAATGTTTGGATTGTTGCCGTTAAAGTCCCAATAGTACCGGGGGGTACTCCTTTCTTCTATGGTTTTAGGGATAAAGGATTAGTGTGAGGAACTGTATTAGAGTTAAAGGGGCAATTAGTGGGAAGGATAGTGTTGGGGTTACTAAGGGGGTTAGTGTGAAGGATATTGATAGGGTCACAGGAAAGTTTTGGTGTAAAGCCTCGTACACACGACCGGTTTTACTGCCAGGAAAACTGCCAAGAGAGCTTTTGGCCGGGAAAACCAGACGTGTGCATGTTTCCTC
The DNA here is from genome assembly GCF_905171775.1 of Rana temporaria. Taxonomy (NCBI): domain Eukaryota; kingdom Metazoa; phylum Chordata; class Amphibia; order Anura; family Ranidae; genus Rana; species Rana temporaria. Next base: position 445,492,302 of record NC_053491.1, read on the forward strand.
CCAATTTTCCCGACAGGAAAACAGCCGGGAATCCCAGCGGGAAAATAGATTCCCGGCGTTTTTTTTCCCGCCAGATTTACTAATACTTTCCTATGGGAAACACTGCAAAGGCAGTGCCGATGGAGCATACACACGGCCGGGATTCCCGGCCAAAGCTCCATGGCAGTTTTCCTGCCGGGTTCTCGGATTTCCCCTCGGTTTTCCCGGCAGACTTTTTACCGCTGGGAAAACTGAGCATGTGTATAGGGTTAGAAGGAGAAATAGTATTAGGGTTACAAAGAGGATTAGTGTTAAGAATAATGGGTCAGATTCACAGAAGAGATACGACGGCGTATCTCCTGATACACCGTTGTATCTCTTGTCGTATCTATGCGGCTGATTCATAGAATCAGTTCCGCATAGATAGCCCTAAGATCCGACAGGTGTAATTGACTTACACTGTTGGATCTTAGGATGTGTCAGGGAACCAACCGTGGAAGAGCTGTCAGACGTGCTCTTCACGGACCAGCAAGCGCAGTGCGCATGCGCGCGCAAACGCGCGCAACGCGCATGCGCGCGCAAACGGGCAACAACTCTGCAAATCCTGTATTCTTCACTGCGCACGCGTGTGCGCCAGTACGCACGCAATGCGGGCGGGACTCCTGGCGTCAGTGCCCTATTTAAAGACTTGCTGCAGCAGTTACCAACTGCTGCATGATCGTTAGCCCTTGTGTGTTCCTGAGCCCTTGTTCCTGTGTTCCTGTTTACCTGTTGACGACCCGGCTTGCCTGACCTGACTTCTCCAGTGTATGACCCCGGCTTGTCTTTCGGATTACCCTTATCATGTTCCTGCCTGATTGTTCCAGTGTATGACCTCGGCTTGCCTTCTGACCTACTCCAACTACATTCAGCTTCCCGTGCATGACTTCCGGCTTGGCTCCTGACTCCGCCCCTGGGTTTCCCTGTGTACCTACCTCATCTGTACTTCCGTGGTACCCCTGCCTAACTACGTATCCTGGTGGATAGCTGAGCTTCTACACCTTCTCAGCAAGTCGCAGCTGGCAACCCCTGCATCTCCGGGCACAGCACCCCCTGTCTCACCTCCAGGGGGCGTTCTGCACTCAGTCGCAAGGGAAGCCCTCTCAGCACTTCGGCCTCTGGTAAGGTACGTGACAGGATGCAACACTTCGGCCGCCGCTGGGTGGAGTTCGCGTCGTTTTCCAGCGTCGGGTATGCAAATGAGGTTTTTACGGCGATCCACGAAGGTTTTCGCGTTCGTTACGTCGTCGCAAGTCTTTTTTTCCCGTCGCAAAGTTAGTCATGTTTTTTCATGCCTTAACTTTACACAGCCCATGTTAAAGTATGTCCGTCGTTCCCGCGTTAAATTTGAATTTTTTTTCCCGGCGTAAGTACGTTACGCACGTCGCGATTCACAAACACGTCGGGCCGCCGTAATTTCGCGCAAAGCACGTCGGGAAAATTGCAAACGGAGCATGCGCAGAACGTCCGGCGCGGGAGCGCGCCTAATTTAAATGCTACACGCCCCATTTGAATTGGGCGGGCTTGCCCAATAGACGATACGTTACGCCGCCTGAGTTTTTTGTGAATCTGGCCCAATGTTAGGGTTATAAGAAGGGTTAGTGTGAAGAATAATGTTAGGGTTACAGGGAGGGTTAGTGTGAAGGATAGCTGTGGTGTTACGAGAAGCGTTAGTGTGAAGGGTAGGGTACAGGAAGGAATAAAGCTAAGGATTTAGGGAGGTTAGGTGTGAGAGTAAGTGTTAGGGTTAAAGGGAGGTTTAGTGTGAAGGATAGCGTTGGGGTTACGAGGAGGGTAAGTGTGAAGGGTAGGGTTACAGGAAGGATTAAGGGAGGTTAGGTGTGAGAGTTACTGTTAGGGTTAAAGGAAAGTTTAGTGTGAAGGACAGTGTTAGGGTCACAGGACAGGTTAGCAGGAAGTATAGTGATAGGGTTGCAGGGAGGTTTAGTGTTAGGCCCTGTACACACGATCAGTCCAATCCGATGAAAACGGACTGAAGGACCGTTTCATCGGTCCAAACCGACCGTGTGTGGGCCCCATCAGTCCGTTATTCTTCAGTCCAGAAATTTAGAACTTGCTTTAAAATTGATCTGATGGACTGGTAACCGATAGGTCAAAACTGATGGTTAGTACGCAAAAGCATCGGTTCCAAACCCGGGCATGCTCAGAATCAAGTCGACGCATGCTTGGAAGCATTGAACTTCATTTTTTTTCAGCACGTCGTTGTGTTTTACGTCAAGGCGTTGGACTCGATCGGTTTTTGAACTGATGGTGTGTAGGCACATCAGACCACGAGCCTTCAGACCGTTTTCATCGGATGGACTGATCGTGTGTACAGGGCCTTAGGGTTACAAGGAGGGTTAGTGTGAAGGATAAAGTTAGGGTTACAAGCATTAGTGTGAAGGATAATGTTAGGGTTACAAGGACGGTTAGTGTGAAGGATAATGTTAGGGTTACATGGAAGTTTTGGTGTTAGGGTTACAAGGAGGGTTAGTGTGAAAGATAGTGTTAGGGTTACATGGAGTGTTAGTGTGAAGGATAGTGTTATGGTTACATGGAGTGTTAGTGTCAAGGATAGTGTTATGGTTACATGGAATGTTAGTGTCAAGGATAGTGTTAGGGTTACATGGAGTGTTAGTGTGAAGGATAGTGTTAGGGTTACATGGAATGTTAGGGCTCTTTCACACTGAGTGCCCGTACAGGTCCGTCTGTCAGTTTCTTTTGCGGACCTGTACGGGCGCTCCGTGATCCTCTATGGAGCCGCGGATGTCAGCGGTGACATGCCCGCTGACATCCGACCCGCTCCGATCCACCAAAGTGTGACGGAGGAAAAACCTACTTTTTCTTCCGTCTGGCGAATCGGATCGGGTGAACACGGACATACGGTCCGTGTTCATCCGATCCCCCCATAGGGGGGAGCGGAGAAAAGACTGGGTGGTCCCTGCACAGTGTGCGGGGACCGCCCTGTCATCCAGTCATCCTGTCATCAACGGAGCGATCCCCGCTGAGCAAGCGGAGGTGCACGGGGAGGATCATTACTGATCCGCCCAGTGTGAAAGAGGCCTTAGTGTGAAGGATAGTGTTAGGGTTACATGGAGTGTTAGTGTGAAGGATAGTGTTATGGTTACATGGAGTGTTAGTGTGAAGGATAGTGTTAGGGTTACATGGAGTGTTAGTGTGAAGGATAGTGTTAGGGTTACATGGAGTGTTAGTGTGAAGGATAGTGTTAGGGTTACATGGAGTGTTAGTGTGAAGGATAGTGTTAGGGTTACATGGAGTGTTAGTGTGAAGGATAGTGTTAGGGTTACATGGAGTGTTAGTGTGAAGGATAGTGTTAGGGTTACATGGAGTGTTAGTGTGAAGGATAGTGTTAGGGATACATGGAGTGTTAGTGTGAAGGATAGTGTTAGGGTTACATGGAGTGTTAGTGTGAAGGATAGTGTTAGGGTTACATGGAGTGTTAGTGTGAAGGATAGTGTTAGGGTTACATGGAGTGTTAGTGTGAAGGATAGTGTTAGGGTTACATGGAGTGTTAGTGTGAAGGATAGTTTTAGGGTTACATGGGGGGTTAGTGTGAAGGATAGTGTTAGGGTTACATGGAGTGTTAGTGTGAAGGATAGTGTTAGGGTTACATGGAGTGTTAGTGTCAAGGATAGTGTTATGGTTACATGGGGGTTAGTGTGAAGGATAGTGTTAGGGTTACATGGAGTGTTAGTGTGAAGGATAGTGTTATGCCGCGTACACACCATCACTTTATGTGATGAAAAAAAATGACGTTTTTAAAAACGTCACTTTAATTGACTGTGTGTGGGGGAAAACGTCGTTTTATGTCTTGTAAAAAACGACCAAAAAAAATTGAAGCATGCTTCAATTTTATGTGTCGTTTTTCAAAAGTGCACTTTTTACTTCACAGAAATTGACCGTGTGTAGCAAAAAACGTCGTTTTCTAAGACGTTTTTTCATCCACGCATGCCCAGAAGCTACTTATGAAGCGAGCTTCAATGGAAAAACGTGGTGGAACGTAACCTCACTTTGCAAGATCATTGTGAGAAAACGATGGTGTGTAGGCAACTTCGTCTTTGAAAATTGAAGTTTCAAAAACGTCATTTTTTACTTCATAGAAAGTGTCGTTTTTTTTCATCACATAAAGTGATGGTGTGTACGCGGCATAAGGGTTACATGGAGTGTTAGTGTGAAGGATAGTGTTAGGGTTACATGGAGTGTTAGTGTGAAGGATAGTGTTAGGGTTACATGGAGTGTTAGTGTGAAGGATAGTGTTAGGGTTACATGGAGTGTTAGTGTGAAGGATAGTGTTAGGGTTACATGGAGTGTTAGTGTGAAGGATAGTGTTAGGGATACATGGAGTGTTAGTGTGAAGGATAGTGTTAGGGTTACATGGAGTGTTAGTGTGAAGGATAGTGTTAGGGTTACATGGAGTGTTAGTGTGAAGGATAGTGTTAGGGTTACATGGAGTGTTAGTGTGAAGGATAGTGTTAGGGTTACATGGAGTGTTAGTGTGAAGGATAGTGTTAGGGTTACATGGAGTGTTAGTGTGAAGGATAGTGTTAGGGTTACATGGGGGGTTAGTGTGAAGGATAGTGTTAGGGTTACATGGAGTGTTAGTGTGAAGGATAGTGTTAGGGTTACATGGAGTGTTAGTGTGAAGGATAGTGTTATGGTAACATGGGGGGGTAGTGTGAAGGATAGTGTTATGGTTACATGGAGTGTTAGTGTGAAGGATAGTGTTAGGGTTACATGGAGTGTTAGTGTGAAGGATAGTGTTATGGTAACATGGGGGGTTAGTGTGAAGGATAGTGTTATGGTTACATGGAGTGTTAGTGTGAAGGATAGTGTTAGGGTTACATGGGGGGTTAGTGTGAAGGATAGTGTTAGGGTTACATGGAGTGTTAGTGTGAAGGATAGTGTTAGGGTTACATGGAGTGTTAGTGTGAAGGATAGTGTTAGGCCCCATACTCACGAGCAAACATGTCTGCTGAAACTGGCCCGCAGGCCAGTTTCAGCAGACATGTTTGGTCGTGTGTGGGCGCGAGCGGGCCGAATTCCAGCAAACATTTGCCCGCCGGGCCTTTTCCCAGCAGACAAATATTCCTGGACTTGTTTTAAAACAGCCCGCTGGAATTCAGCCCGCTCGGACATGTACGGTCGTCAGTACAGACCTACCGTACATGTCCAGGCGCCCGCCGTCCCTCGCATGCGTCGAATGACTTCGACGCATGCGTGGAAGCATTTTAAAGGCGGGCCGCGCACGTCGCCGCGTCATTGTCGCGGCGACACCGCGTCATCGACGCGGCGACACCGCGGACACGCCCCGCGTATTGTTTACGCGCGGACTTCTGTACGATGGTGTGTACAACCATCGTACAGAAGCCCTCTGGCAGACATGTATGGTGAAAACGGTCCGACGGACCGCTTTCACCATACATGTTTGTCCGTGTGTACCCGGCCTCAGGGTTACATGGGGGGTTAGTGTGAAGGATAGTGTTAGGGTTACATGGAGTGTTAGTGTGAAGGATAGTGTTAGGGATACATGGAGTGTTAGTGTGAAGGATAGTGTTATGGTTACATGGAGTGTTAGTGTGAAGGATAGTGTTAGGGTTACATGGGGGGTTAGTGTGAAGGATAGTGTAAGGGTTACATGGAGTGTTAGTGTGAAGGATAGTGTTAGGGTTACATGGAGTGTTAGTGTGAAGGATAGTGTTAGGGTTACATGGGGGGTTAGTGTGAAGGATAGTGTTAGGGTTACATGGAGTGTTAGTGTGAAGGATAGTGTTAGGGATACATGGAGTGTTAGTGTGAAGGATAGTGTTATGGTTACATGGAGTGTTAGTGTGAAGGATAGTGTTAGGGTTACATGGAGTGTTAGTGTGAAGGATAGTGTTAGGGTTACATGGAGTGTTAGTGTGAAGGATAGTGTTAGGGTTACATGGAGTGTTAGTGTGAAGGATAGTGTTAGGGTTACATGGAGTGTTAGTGTGAAGGGTAGTGTTAGGGTTACATGGAGTGTTAGTGTGAAGGATAGTGTTAGGGTTACATGGGGGGTTAGTGTGAAGGATAGTGTTAGGGTTACATGGAGTATTAGTGTGAAGGATAGTGTTAGGGTTACATGGAGTATTAGTGTTAAGGATACTGTTAGGGTTACATGGAGTATTAGAGTGAAGGATAGTGTTAGGGTTACATGGAGTATTAGTGTGAAGGATAGTGTTAGGGTTACATGGAGTGTTAGTGTGAAGGATAGTGTTAGGGTTACATGGAGTGTTAGTGTGAAGGATAGTGTCAGGGTTACGTGGGGGGTTAGTGTGAAGGATAGTGTTATGGTTACATGGAGTATTAGTGTGAAGGATAGAGTTAGGGTTACATGGAGTGTTAGTGTGAAGGATAGAGTTAGGGTTACATGGAGTGTTAGTGTGAAGGATAGTGTTAGGGTTACATGAAGTGTTAGTGTGAAGGATAGTGTTATGGTTACATGGGGGGTTAGTGTGAAGGATAGTGTTATGGTTACATGGAGTATTAGTGTGAAGGATAGAGTTATGCCGCGTACAGACGGTCGTTTTTTGCGATGAAAAAAAAACGACGTTTGATGTGATGAAAAAAACGACGTTTTTGAAACTTCATTTTCAAAAACGATGTAGCATACAGACCATCGTTTTTTGCAAAATCTCTAGCAATGCGCGCTGACGTCCATCACGTACGACGGGACTATAAAGGGTAATTTGCATGCGGAAGACGCCCTCTTTTGCTGATATCGTGTTGCTGCGTGTTAGTAAAAGTTTGGTGAGAGACGATTCGTGCTTTTCAGTGGTTGTGCTTAAAATTTCGTTTTCTGTCGTACAGTTTGTGTATTTGTAGTCGGATCTGTGATACAGTGCTTGTATTTAGGACGTATTTGTTTTGCAAGTGCGTTCTTGTGTGCACGTTGCTGTTTTGCAGGTCGTTCTTCAGAGGCCTTTCTGTACTTCAGGGCAGAATTTTTAGTCCGATCTGATTTGACGACCGTTTTCTAGCCATGTTGCGGGTACGTTCTCGTCGCCGAGATCGTGCTGTGCATGTTGTTATGATGTGTGCTGCATCCCGGCTCCGGTCCTTGAGGAGGAGGAGAAGGACTTTGTGGGCCAAGAACTGGTTTCTTTGCAGGGACCAGTTCTCTCATATGCCTCTGCTGCGGGAGATCCAAGAAAATAACCCTGATGATTTCAGGAATTTTCTTCGGATGTCTGACCCCGTATTCCAGCAGCTTTTGGCTTCGGTGTCGCCATATATCACCAGGCAGGACACCAATATGCGGGAAGCCATAACTGCTGAGCAGCGGCTAGTTGCTACGTTGCGATACCTTGCAACAGGGAGAAGTCTGCAGGACTTGAAGTTCTCGACGGGCATCTCCCCCCAGTCTCTGGGCGTCATAATCCCGGAGACGTGTTCTGCCATAATCCAGGTTTTGCAGGAGGACTATATTAAGGTAAGTTCTGTCCTTTAAATGCATAGACTATGTTTCTTCTTTTGTTTTTTAAACAGTCCCTAATTAACCTTTTTTTAATAATATGCTGGTAATGTTACCTTTGTCTCCATGCATGTATATTTTTTTTTTTTTTGGGTCCTACATGCATTTTTTATCTAGCCCACATGTCCATTTTGGGTTATTTTGTTAGTGGCAAACCCACCTAGCTTAGTCCCTATATCCCCCTTGATTTTTTTTCTCCATTGTAGTGCACGACCAACCCCCCCCCCCCCCCCAATGTTATTTTTGTAACTGTCTATTTGTATTAATTTGATGTTAAACCATCATTTTTTGGAGGTCACAAACTGATCTTGGGGGGGGGGCCCCCATCACACTTTTATGTTAATTTTTCTTACCATGAGAGGGTGTGATTAATCTGCTTAGTGATCCCTTAATATTGTTGTTTTTACAATAATACCTGAACTAATATTTTTTATTTTTAGGATCCAATAATCTTTGCTGATATTCTGTTAGTAATGTACTATCTTAAAAAAAAAATTCTGCTTTATTTACAGTTCCCCACAACACCACAGGAATGGCAGACTGTGGCAGCGGACTTCTCTCAGCGATGGAATTTTCCAAACTGTGGAGGAGCTATTGATGGCAAGCACGTCCGCATCGTGCCACCACCCCATTCTGGATCCCATTATTTCAACTACAAAGGGTTCCACAGTGTCGTACTGATGGCGGTGGTGTCTGCCAATTATGACTTTCTCTATGTTGATGTGGGGAAAAATGGGCGGATGTCAGACGGCGGGGTCTTTGCCGAGACCGAGTTTGCCCAACGGCTTCAGGCGGAGGACCTTGCATTGCCACGTGCGGAGGATAATGAAGAGGGGCTGCCCTTTGTTTTTATTGGTGATGAGGCATTTGCCTTGGGTCCCCACCTCATGAGGCCATTTCCCCAACGTGCCCTCACCCATGAGAGGAGGGTCTTTAATTATAGGCTGGCCAGAGCCCGAAGAGTGGTGGAAAATGCGTTTGGCATTATGGTCAGTCGATTTCGCTTGTTTTTAACCGCCATAAACATGGCAGAATATAAGTGGAACAATATTATTTTATGTTGTTGTATATTACATAACTTTCTACGAAGACATTCTTCAAATTATTTGACATTATTGCCTGATGAGGGAGTTGATGTCCCAGAGGCGGCCCATGAGGCAGGCCATCCAGGCTTGGCCCCCCGAAACGCACGTGCAGTGCGCCAGGCATATGTTGACTATTTTATGGGTAGGGGGGCCATTCCAATGCCTGATCTTTGGTGAATGAACATAATAAATATTTTATGCAAGAAACATTGTATTTTTTGTTCTTATTGTTTTGAATGTTTGTGTATTTTCTTTGTCTCCTAGGTTATCATAGTTGCATGTGTTTTGGATGGACTAAATATCCTTCCTCGTTCTATGTTCCCAGCCTAAATTTCACTTTTTTTTAGGTTTAATGTCATCATTGATCTAAAATAACAAGCCACAAATATATTGATCTGCATAATTTTTATTTTACATATTTTGTGAAACCAAATTTTCAGTCTCACATGTGTTTTTTGGTTGGTCGAACAAGTAAAATCACATATTATTTTTTTTTTTTTTTTTTTTTTTTTTTGATCAGTAAACATAGAAAATCTTTTTTTTCATTTTTTTGTATTTTTTTGATCAATCAACATATATAAAATCTTTTTTTTCATTTTTTTGTATTTTTTTGATCAATCAACATATATAAAATCTTTTTTTTCATTTTTTTGTATTTTTTTTTTGATCAATCAACATATATAAAATCTTTTTTTTCATTTTTTTGTATTTTTTTGATCAATCAACATATATAAAATGTTTTTTTTCATTTTTTTTTTTTTTTTTGATCAATCAACATATATAAAATCTTTTTTTTTCATTTTTTTGTATTTTTTTGATCAATCAACATATATAAAATCTTTTTTTTCATTTTTTTGTATTTTTTTGATCAATCAACATATATAAAATCTTTTTTTTCATTTTTTTGTATTTTTTTGATCAATCAACATATATAAAATCTTTTTTTTCATTTTTTTTTTTTTTTTTGATCAATCAACATATATAAAATCTTTTTTTTTATTTTTTTGTATTTTTTTGTAATTCAAGAATGAGATGAAATAATTTTTTTTTTTTTTTTTTTGGTTTTTTTCACACCCTACCCAAAACATCCAGTAAATTTTTCAACTGGACCTCAACACTTTTTGCATTTTTGATTATTTTCCGGGCTGCTATCTGTAGTTCTTCATTTTTTTCCCGGCAGGACCAAATTTCGGCAATGAGGAGCTGGGCAGTGTCCCTGTCAATTGAGGAGCCAGCACGAGTTGCTCCTGAAATGTGCAAGCAAACCATGTATTACAAATATGTTTCTCCTACATCTACATTACCTGGGTATCTTTTGAATATGATACTTTACCAGATGTGGTGGCAGGTTCACATTCATCAAGATCCCTCGGGGGTGTGGCTTGTGAACTTGCGTCCTGCCTTGATGCTTCCTTTCGCCCTACGAGATTGAAGAAAGGGAAAACACAATGGAAAAATTTTAGATGAAACTTTAGCTCACAATTTTCAAACAAATAAATCCCTATGTGTATAAATCCTCTGCTGAGTACACTGTCCTTTTTGTGCATATTTTATATCGAAATTATTAAGATCTAATTAGGTAAACATGTACATAAATGTTTACAAATTGATGTCACATTAAACCCAATAAATTTATTGTAACTGGAATATTTGGGAACACAGGAAATGGTCGTATGAGTCGTCGTTCGTTATAACATAAATCAGACAAATACGTTTTTATTTGTGGCTGATACAGTGATTGCACTACAATTTGTCCATGTGAAATAGGCATGTTGCAAATTATCGGGAATCTCGTCGTTTTATATTAGTTAAATTAACGAATGAACGACAACACATACGACAATTTTTAGTGCCCACACAAATACATTTCAACCTGAATGGAAAAGCACATGGCACAAAGAACAAACACCTAAAATTAGGGAACATAAAATTCACTTACTTTTTGCTCGAATCAATCTTTTTATTGCCCGAAGTTGCTCTGGCTCTCTTTTTTTCAGGTCTGACCACCTCTTTCTTATTTGTTCTCTTGACCTGCGTTCACCAAATTTCAGCCGGAGCCTTCTGATTACTTTATCAGTAATGTCCGCCTTAACCTTATTGGGGTGCAGGTAAGGCCCGTGCTTCCCATCATAATCTTCATTAGTGAAGATGGTGACCATCTCTACCATCTCCTGGAATGCCATGTTTTTGGCCTTGTACCTCCGCCTGGATCTTCCTGTTGCCTGGGCCTGGCCTACCTCATGTCTTGAGCCTGACATTTTTTGCTGCTTGTCTTCCAACACCATAAATCACACCCACAAAAAAAGAACGAGAAAGGGGCGTGTAAAGGACGAGACGGAACGTCAGGGGCGGGGTATCGTGCGTTGCGTCACACGTGCGCAGTGTTTAAAGGGATCCGACGTCATTGAAAGCGACGTATACAGTCTGAAGAAAAAGGCGGAAGTAAACGATCGTGAAATACGACGGTACGTAACTCTATTTTTGACATTTCTATTACTGAAGAGTGGATCAGTTTGTGGGCTAGATGATATGGTGTAAAACAGGGAAATGCAATTCTCGGACCTCCAGCTGGTGCGGAACTACAAGTCCCATGATGCATAGTGAAACTCTGACAGCCACAAGCATGACACCCAGAGACAGAGGCATGATGGGACTTGTAGTTTTGCAACAGCTGTAGGTCCACTAATTGCAGATCCCTGGGGTAAAAGCTTGTTGTAGTAGTAGTGGCTTTACTGACACTTTGTTTTTTATTTAATTTTTACATACAGAAATTATGGACCCCTTCAAGGAGCCAGAATTTTTCACGGAGTTTATACAACGCTGGAAAGAACTTCCTGTGCTCTGGCAAACAAAAAGCAAAATCAACAAAAACAAAGATGCCAGGAAGCAAGCACTGGAGACCCTGCTTGCATTTGTTAGCCCAAGGCTCCCACACGCAACTACTGACACGGTCAAAAACAAAATTAATTCGATTAGGGGCACCTACAGGACCCAACGGTCACAAGTCCTGGCCTCTATGAGATCTGGAGCTGCAGCTGACAGCATCTACAAACCCAACCTGTGGTACTATGGTCAGATGCAGTTCATTGATGACCAGCTCGAAACACGGGCATCCGTGTCTACCCTTCCCCCAAGGAATCAGTCCAGTCTTCCCGGCAGCCAAGAGCAGGCTACATCTGATGAAGATCTAGACTTCATGGAGGACACAGATTGTGACCCATCGAGCCAGGTATTGCATTTTAATACTAATTAATGAAATGCAAAGTATAATAATGATTAGAAATGTAGGTTAGAAGTGGTGTAAAATTTAGCTGAGTTGTCAAAACATTGGTAAAATAGCAATAGCCAATACGGCCAAAACAGAATGGGGACAAGATACATAAATGCAGAGGTCATAATGATTGTGGGTAATTTTATGTTACGCCATTAGGGGGGTAAACGCTAGACACCTGGAAGGGGTCACAGATATCTAACAAACTTTGTGTTCATTAACATTTTTTCAACTTTTTTTTAACTAAACAGACATTCCTAGCTTTGAGAAACGCACCCTACTTAGCAGGTTCAGTCAGCATCAACCCCCCCCCCCCACACAACTCCAGGGGGCAAATATCTGAAGCTGGGTAAGGGGCAACATAATTAGGGATGGCGGGCCTCATTTAAATCTATTTCCGCATTCACTTCGCATATGTCATGATTTGTAAAATGTGTGTGATTAATGAAGCCAAAAAATTAAATAATATCCTTTTTTTTGTAGACACACACAGAGCAAAGCCAGGAGGAGGCAGGCCCCACAGGGAGCCAGGGTGAGGCAGAGGCCACTCGGAGCCAGGAGGTGGCAGGCCCAACAAGGAGACAGGGTGAGGCAGAGGCCACTCGGAGCCAGGAGGTGGCAGGCCCCAGTGGGATACAGGAGTCACGCAGGCGGGATTGCATCTCCCAGATCCCTCCTTTTCGCGCTCCAGGAAAAAGAACAAGGAGACTGATGCAAATGGAGGAGGAGACCCAGGCCATTCTCCGTCAAGCAGCTGCGGCCATCAGAGAACAACCATCTGAGGAAGAGGGATTCGCAGCGCTCATCGCAGCCAAGCTACAAAATCTAGAGCGGGCCCAGCGTGTGCGCTGCGAATATATCATATTCAAGGCCATAAGCATGGCCTCACTGGGCAACCTACATGAAAATATAGATCTTGGGCTGATTCCCACTCCTGTGCTTTCTGCTCTTCCTGCTCATTCTCCTGCTCCTGATCCTTCTCCTGCTCCTTCTCCTACTCCTGCTCCTTCTCCTACTCCTGCTCCTTCTCCTGCTCCTGATCCTTCTCCTCCTCTTCCTGAGCCTGCTCTGGTTCCTGCCACAAACTTGGCTCATGAAACCCAGCCCCCGAGGAGGCAGACTGCAGGGAAGGCTGCAGGGAAGGCTGCAGGGAAGGCTGCAGGGAAGGCTGCAGGGAAGGCTGCAGGGAAGCCTGCAGGGAAGCCTGCAGGGAAGCCTCAACCAAAGAGGAAGAAGTGAGGAGATGGTGCCCCTAATCCCAAAACATTGGCATTGCCAGCCTGGATTATTTGCTTGCTGGACCCTTGCCTTGCAAAATCCAAGCAGGGTCTCCTTTACTTTATTCCGGGCTTTTTTTTTTTTTTGTTTATATGTTTTGGTTTGACAGATGTGTTTAAGTTTATTTTATTTATTTTATACATGAATAAATGTATTTGTTTGTTTCTGAAAAAAGTTCACATGTGTTTTTTTGAAACATATATAGAGATCATTAGTGAGGAGGCAAACACATTTCACCAAAAAAAAAAAAAAAAAAAAAATTAACAAGGGACAACAACCTCCTTGTGGGTAATTTGCATAATAAGATATTATGTTGTTGTGGTGACTTCACACACTCCAAAATAACAAACATTAAACATGGTATTCATTTGCTCAAATACATTAAACAACCCAAAATAAAAAAGGGACATGGAGATGTGCATAAACCAAAAAAAAAGAAAATTAACAAAAATAATTCAAAAACAAAAAAGGTTGTCAGAACTATGTAACAAGATGAGCCACAACAAACTAGGGTTTTAGTGTAGCATTTAAATGCATTGTGTCAAATGCTGCGCAGTCTTTTCTTCATTACTATTAAAACGAACGAATGTGCTGAAGCCATTCTGGACAGTAGATTTACCACAACAAGCGCTCCCGTCTCAGAAATTGCTTCTGAGCAGGCGCGGGTTTAAAACGTCGTTTTCAACGTCGTTTTGCCCACACACTATCATTTTAATTGACACAGAAAACGACGTTTTGAAAAACGACACAAAAAATTCGAGCATGTTCGAATTTTTTTTTGGTCGTTTTTCTCAAGACATAAATCGACGTTTTCCCCACACACGGTCATTTGAAATGACGTTTTTCAAAACGTCGTTTTTTTTCATCGCAAAAAACGACCGTCTGTACGCGGCATTAGGGTTACATGGAGTGTTAGTGTGAAGGATAGAGTTAGGGTTACATGGAGTGTTAGTGTGAAGGATAGTGTTAGGGTTACATGGAGTGTTAGTGTGAAGGATAGTGTTAGGGTTACATGGAGTGTTAGTGTGAAGGATAGTGTTAGGGTTACATGGAGTGTTAGTGTGAAGGATAGTGTTATGGTTACATGGAGTGTTAGTGTGAAGGATAGTGTTAGGGTTACGTGGAGTGTTAGTGTGAAGGATAGTGTTAGGGTTACATGGAGTGTTAGTGTGAAGGATAGTGTTAGGGTTACATGGAGTATTAGTGTGAAGGATAGTGTTAGGGTTACATGGAGTGTTAGTGTGAAGAATAATGTTAGGGTTACATGGAGTATTAGTGTGAAGGATAGTGTTATGGTTACATGGAGTATTAGTGTGAAGGATAGTGTTATGGTTACATGGAGTGTTAGTGTGAAGGATAGTGTTAGGGTTACGTGGAGTGTTAGTGTGAAGGATAGTGTTAGGGTTACATGAAGTGTTAGTGTGAAGGATAGTGTTATGGTTACATGGGGGGTTAGTGTGAAGGATAGTGTTATGGTTACATGGAGTATTAGTGTGAAGGATAGAGTTAGGGTTACATGGAGTGTTAGTGTGAAGGATAGAGTTAGGGTTACATGGAGTGTTAGTGTGAAGGATAGTGTTATGGTTACATGGAGTGTTAGTGTGAAGGATAGTGTTATGGTTACATGGGGGGGTTAAGCCCCATACACACTATTTGATTTTCTGCAGATTTTTGTCTTCAGATTTACCAAAACCATGTAGTACAAGGGCCTACCTTATTGCATACAAATTAAAACCCTTAAGGTTTGACCTCATTTTATATGGTTTTGGTAAATCTAAAGACATAAGTCTGCAGAATGCAAGAAATTAGGGTTGTGAAATCTCTTTGTCCCATAAAATGTAAGCGTGATATCTGATGAGTGGTGTGGCAGGTCCTGTGTTGGTGATAAAGGTCGTTGCTCATCCAAGTCCTTTCAAACTGTCCCCGCCACTGTCCGTTTATTAGAACCTAATGACATTGCAGACTCTTCACCGTTCACCGACCTCACTAGCTGCCCCCGAATTTATAAATGCATTCCCAAAGAGTAGTCAGCAGCTCCACATTCATGTATACAAAGTGCAGCCTAAGTTGCACAAAAGCACATCTCGGCGGATTAGATTGTAAGCTCTGCGGGCCAGACAGTGGGTTCTATTCTTACGGGCTGGGCTTATCCCTCCATTTGTGTGTCTGCAGCTTCTCTCCCTCTCTCCTCCTTGTCTCTCTCCTCAGCCCCCATCCTCTGTCAGACACACACAGATTGTGACGTTTGGTTATGCAATGTCTGACCCACTAACACACATTCTCAAAGAGAGAGAGAGAGAAGCAGAGAGAGGAGAGGAGTGATGCCAGGAAAGTAGAGCACACACACACACAACAGGAGGAGGAGATAGAGAGAAACACACGCTCACAAAACAACAGCAAGCCAAAAGCATCGCACTGACCTGCTGCTGAGACCAGGCAGGTAAGTGGCCATTGATTTATTCTCTGATCTACCTGTATGGGGGCTATAGCAAGAATTGGGAAACTTATATCCATGTGCAAGGCAGGAAGGCGTGCTTTGGCTGTTTGTAGAGTAGCGGCAGCAGCAGCAGGTGAGTTGCACAATTCATCAAAAGTAATTTGTTCTCATCCAGACAAAAAGGAGCTATACTCTATTAAAGGGCCACTCCACCCAAAGTTGATGATTCTGTTACCAGTGGAGGTTGCTGCACTCCATGACCTATTGGCTTTCCCTATGGCTTGGGAAGTTGAAGAGGGTAAGCTCCCTGGGCTATAAGTTACAAGTTTCCTCTAGCCATTATAGAGTCGCAGCCAGCAATGGAAGTCTCAGGCCCCGTACACACGACCGGGTTTCTCGGCAGAATTCAGCCAGAAACTCGGTCGGAGCCGTATTCTGCCGAGAAACCCGGCCGTGTGTACACTTTCGGCCGAGGAAACCGACGAGAATCTCGTCGTGCCAAATAGAGAACATGTTCTCTATTTCCTCGTAACTCAATGAGGAAAGTTGGCTCGCCGAGATCCTCGGCGGCTTCACAAGAAACTCGACGAGCAAAACGATGTGTTTTGCTCGTCGTGTTTCTCGGCCGTGTGTACGGGGCCTCACTCCTCCAGCTGCATTATATCGGTACTCGTGCTTTAAAAATAACAAAACTGGAGGCAGACAGCTTTTAGAACCCAGAAATCTTATCATTTCTATATTTTTTCATTTACTTTAAAGACATCGCACTTGTGCCAATGTCGTCTGTTGGTCTGTCCACAATTTTGATAAGTCGTCAGCTAACACGGGTCAGACACTTGTTTTGTTTGCCTTGCGTACAATTAAAAACTCTAAAATTAGCACAACCAAGAAAAGTCTTTGAAGGATGTGCCAACTCAGATTTGGGCAAAACTGTGCTGGGGTGAGGGGGCAGAGAGTCACATCAAATGGCGAAGTCTAGAAGCCGTCAGGATCTTGTAAGTGAGCCAAAGCAAGCTGTGCGTTCATTGTTAGAACAAAAAAAGCCAAAAGTTTGGTGTCAGCATGCGCTCCATGACCGCCTGGCTCCTGGAATGAGTCTGCTGGGAGAACTTCCTAGAGGCTGTAACTACCTAGCTCCTGGAATTGGTTGGGTGACGGATGGAGTTAATAGGTGCCATGGCTATTTGACTCTGAGAATTAGTGCCATGACTACCCAAGGTAGGAGTTTCTAAGATGTTGTGACTACCTTACATCTGGAATTAGTCCAGTTGGGGGATTCTTTAGTGTCGTGACTACCCTACTTCTGAAATTAGTCCAGCGGGGGGTTCTTAGGCATTGTTACTACTTTATTTCTGGAATTAGTCCAGTGGGGGGCTCTTTGGCGTTGTGACTGTTCTGTTTCTGGAATAAGTCGAGTAGGGGGTTCTTAGGGGTCATAACTACCATACATCTGGCCCAGTGTGGGGGGGGGGGGGGTTCTTAGGTGTCGAGACTACCTTACTGTTGGAATTAGCCCAGTGTGGGGGGGGGGGAGGGTTCTTAGGTGTCGAGACTACCTTACTGTTGGAATTAGGCCAGTGGGGGGTTCTTGGGTGTTGGGACTGCTCCACTTTCGGGAATAAGTCCAGTGGGGGATTCTTTGGCGTCTGGACTGTTCTACTTCTCGAATAAGTCTAGTGGGGGTTCTCAGAAGTCATAACTACTTTATGTCTGGAATTAGCCCAGTGAGGGTTCTTCAGTGTCGAGACTACCTTACTCTTGGAATAAGTCCAGTGGAGGGTTCTTAGGTGTCATTACTACTTTACTTCTGAAATTAGACCAGTGGGGGATTCTTAGGGGGTTATGACTACTGTAACGGAATGGCCGTGATACCCAGAGACTTTTGAAGGATGCGGGGTCAGCTACCTTACATCTGGAATTAGTCCAGTGGAGGGGGTTGTTAGATGGTGAAACTACCTTACTCTTGCAATTATTCCAGTTGGGGGTTCTTAGGTGTTGTGACTACCTTACTTGTGAATTAGTCCATTAGGTAGTTCTTGGGTGTTGTGACTACCGTACATCTGGAATAAGTCCAGTGGCGGGGGTTGTTAAACAGTGAAACTACCTTACTCTTGGAATTAATCCAGTTGGGGGTTCTTAGGTGTTGTGACTATATTACTTGTGAAATTAGTCCATTAGGTGGTTCTTGGGTGTTGTGACTACCGTACATCTAGAATAGGTCCAGTGGAAGGGGTTGTTAGACGTTGAGACTACCTTACTCCTGGAATTAGTCCAGTTGGGGGTTCTTAGGTGTTGTGACTATCTTACCTGTGGACTTAGTCCAGGAGGTTGTTAGATGTCAAGATTACCTTACTCCTGGAATTAGTCCAGTTGGGGGTTCTTAGGTGTTGTGACTATCTTACCTGTGGACTTAGTCCAGGAGGTTGTTAAATGTGAAGACTACCTTACTCCTGGAATAAGTCCAGTTGGGGGTTCTTAGGTGTCGTGACTATCTTACTTGTGGACTTAGTCCAGGAGGTTGTTAGATGTCAAGATTACCTTACTCCTGGAATTAGTCCAGTTGGGGGTTCTTAGGTGTTGTGACTATCTTACTTGTGGACTTAGTCCAGGAGGTGGTTTTTGAGTGCTGCGACTACCTTACTCCTGGAATCAGTCCAGTAGGGGGTTCAAAAGTGCCATGATGACTTTACTTCTGAAATCAGTCAAGTGAGGAGTTTTCAGTTGCCCTAACTACATGCCTTTTAGAAATATTCTAGTGGTGGGATCTTAGGTTGCTTTCAGTACCTGGCTCCTGGAATTAGTCCAGTAGGAGGCTTTTTTAATGCTATGACTATCTGGTTGCTGAAATCTGTTAAGGGGGGGGGGGGATCTTGGGAGCCATGAGTGCCATGCTCCTGGATTAAGTCCTGTGGAGGGTTCTTAGGTGCCATAACTACCAGGCTCACAGGATCAGTTCTTATGTAATGTGAATAAGCCCAGAGAAGAGTGTAATCTGGTGTATGTTACCCAAGGCAGCCAATAAGATTTAAACAATTTTTCCTAGAATAGATTTGAAAATATAAGGACCGATCTGATTGCTTCCATGGATACCATGCCTACTTCTAATTTCCTAGACTTTTATACAAATTGAATGTTACAAGCCTTATAAATACATGCACTAACACCATTCAAGGTGGGCACTGGCAGTGCAAAAATGTATCACTGCAACCAGAGGCGTTGCTAGGGGGGTGCGGGGGATGCGGTCCACACCGGGTGACACCCGCTAGAGGGGTGACATCATCCCGTTTTTTTTTGTGTTTTTTAATTTTTTTTTAGCTGACATGCCCAGCCTGCCCTGTGCAATCCCAGCCTGCCCTGTACCACCCCAGCCTGCTCTGTGCCACCCCAGCCTGCCATGTACCACCTCAGCCTGCCCTGTACCACCCCAACCTGCCCTGTACCACCCTAACTTGCCCTATACCACCCCAACCTGCCCTATGCAACCCTAACTTGCCCTATACCACCCCAAACTACCCTATATCACCCCAACATGCCCTATACCACCTCAACCTGTCCTATACCACCCCACTACACCAACCTGCCACTATACCACTATATACTACCCTAACCTGCCACTATACTGCCCTATACTATCATTTACAGGGCTGGTTTGGGGTGCGCCCCTTGCCCGTGCACTGCCTGCTTGGTGCTGGGCAGCCTAGACAGAGGGGGGGGGGTGACACCATGTTTTACCGCACCACCCTAGTGACGCCACTGACTGCAACCATTTGACCTCATACCGGTTCAAAACAGGTAAATGTCCACCAACTTCTCCCAACTCCAGTGGTTTCGGTCCACAGGAAAGCAAAACAAACCCTTCTAAAATGTTAACACTTCTGCCATCACAGGCAGACATCAAATCTATTATTATATTATCTAAGATCAGTTACGTGACATGTACTAATCATATGTAAGGTGTACCCAGCTACGTAATCATGACATCAATACTATGGGGATTATTTATGAGGATAGAGAGCAGAGTATAAACAACAGCAACTAAAGCTGTGTATACAGTACATGCATTCATTTTTATGGGTACATATATCATCTTTCTCTCTTTCTGGAAATGCTAGCTGCCTGGCTGCCATGCTGATTCTAAGGTCTCAGCACTTTCGGGGGCACTGACCCGCAACAAGTATGCAGATTGAGAGTTTTGCCTCTACCAATCTGCTTGCTTGCTTTGGGTCGGGGGGACAGAAGCCACAGACAGCCAAGAAGCAAGCACTTTCAAAAGGAGGTCAGCCATGGCTTTTCCCTGTATTTCTTTTAACCACTTGACAACTGGGCACTTAACACCCTTAATAACCAGACCAATTTTCAGCTTTCGGTGCTCTCACATTTTGAATGACAATTACTCAGTCATACAACACTGTATCCATATGAAATTTTTGTCCTTTTTTTTCACACAAATAGAGCTTTATTTTGGTGGTATTTGATCACCTCTGCTTTTTTTATTTTCTTCGCTATAAATGAATAAAAGAACCTAAATTTTGTAAAAAAAAATGAATTTTTCTTAATTTCTATTATACAATTTTGCGAAAAAGTATTTTTTCTTCATAAATTTGGCCAAAAATGTATACTGCTACATATCTTTGGTAAAAAGAAAACAAAATTGTGGATATTATTTAGTCTGGGTAAAAGTTATAGGGTCTACAAGCTTTGGTGCCAATTACTGAAAATGTATCAATTTGATCACACCTGATGTACTGATGTCATTTCTTGGTGGGCACAGGCGGCACTGGTAGGCACAGGCGGCACTGGTGGGCACAGGCGGCACTGGTGGGCACAGGCAACACTGATGTGGCACTGCAGTGGCGCAGATGAGCACTGATAGGCACAAGTGGCGCAGATGATCACTGATGGGCACAGGTGGCACTGGTGTGGCTCTGTAGTGGCACTGGTGTGGCTCTGTAGTGGCACAGAGGTGGCACTGTAGGCACAGAGGTGGCACAATTGTGGCACAGATGGCACTATGCTGGCACTTGGGGGAATGCTGGGCACTGTTGGGGCACTGCTAGGCACTTACTATAGTCACAGGGTCACTCTCCTCTCACGCTGAATCTGTGTGAGGAGAGGAGAGCATGAACTTGGGATAACCCCACTACAATGTTTTGTTTACTTTTGTGATCACTCCGTCATTGGACGGAGCGATCATGTGGTAAAGGACCGCCGTCATTGGTCCTTTACCACGATCTGTGTTGCGACGGGTCCCGTGGACCTGGCGAGCACAGATGTTCCCGAGTGCGCGCCCGCGGGGGCGCGTGGGAACGATTCTCTGGGAGGACGTCAATGTACGCCCTCCCAGAGTTAAGCAACCGCCCTGTAGCTGTCATTCGGCTATGGGCCGGTTGATAAGTGGTTAATACAGATTTCTACTAATACCTATTGAAGAATACTGGCTGCATGCAAAAGCACATATTGCTAACTGCGAGTTTATTTAGACGGGAGGGGGGGGGGCACGTGTGGTATCCGCCAAGATCCACCAGGCATACCCCATACATTGCAAATTACTAGAAATCATTTTCAAATATTGGCAACAGTGCAAATGTGTTCTGGGGGCCTGCCAGCCTTGTGAGTGGCAGGCACAGAGCCACGGGCATGCACCCGCAGCGCATATTTGCCAGCTTGGCATGACATATCCTCAGTCAGGCTTGTATAATAAACTAGAACAAAGTAATGTAATTCATAGCAATCGGATTTCAATTTGTAGGAGTCAAGTCCATGAAATACGAGTTTTAGGAATAGGTTGGTTGGAATTGGTTACTGCACCTCACATTTTGCTCCTTGTCTTGCAAAGAAAAAAAAAATATGTTGGGTGAAATACATAGCCATACAATAATTAACCTGTCCTGAAAATGCTAGTTGCCTGAGTGGCATGCTGATCCGATATCTTCACTACTTTAAGAATCACTGACCTGATAAAAGTGCGCAGACTAGGAATTGTGACTTCACTAGCTACCTACTTATCAAGTGAGGCATTCAGGAAGCGCTGCAACCAGAAACAGCCAGGCAATTGGCATGTTCAGGCTCTGTGTTTCCGAGCTCGTGCATTTTCAAGTAAACCTGACAATGTAGGAAAATTATTTGCAATTCTGTTTCGAACCAACTTTTTTAATACAAATATACGATTTTCAATATATTTGATTTTTCTAAGGGCCCTTTCACACGGGCGGACGAACGGTCCGTTTTTTACAAGTCCGTTTACGTAATGCTTCCCTATGGTATTGCAGACGTTAGCGGATGATGCATCCGCTAACGTCCATAAAGATCCGCCTCCGCAAAGATCCGCTTTTTCAGACGGAAGAAAACCCTATTTTTCTTCCGTCTGGCGGAACGGATCGGATAAATACGGACACACGGTCTAGTAATCTAGTAAGGTGTACTGCAAAAAAAAAAAAACGGGAGGGGGGCCAGCCGGGTCTGTAAGGGGCCCTGGGGACCATCGGGCCCCTTACAGGTGTAATGCAAAAAATTAAATAAAAAAAAATGGGAGGGGGGCCAGCTTAGCCCCTGGGGACCATCGGGCCCCTTACAGGTGTAATGCCTGTACCCCCCTGATGGTGGCCCTGCCCACAACTATTGGCCCCCCCGACTACAAGGACCCGGGAATGGCCTCCTCCACTTGATGCTACTCTATTGCCAGTTGTCAATTCTCCACTGACCTACAAAATAGAAAACGTGCGAGCATTACCCAACATTCCTGACACTTCCTGAAAATATGACTTAAAGGGAGAACTATTCACGTGTCATTATTCGGCACACGTGCTGCTGGCTAATTACAGATCTCTCACTCTACTTCACCTTAATTGACAAATCCTTCCCCGTCCTCTCTCTCCTGATCCCATCAGCATTACAAAACCTTTGTAATTCCTCTAAGATTTACCTATCTAATGTAGGTGGGAGTAATCACACAGCTGAGCTGTGCGCTCATTATTACGTAAACTCTTCACAATGAAGTATTAATCACATGGTGAACTGTTACTAAACTTCATTGGTATACAAGCTTGTGGGCCACCAGTAGATTTTTGTATGAACATTTTCGCTTTTCAAAACGCTTGTTCTTTTTTTTAAATTGCCAATGGGGTCAAATTGACAATTTGTTTTTATCTAGAGCAGGATGAAAAAAAATTCAAAATTATAACTGTGAATGTAGTGTTCTTTTGAGAAATTCCATTCATTCCTAAATTGAATGTTAAAAGCATATTAACTACTTTTGAACAACATTCCTGAAGTCTATCATGGCAATATTGAACGTACTGATGAGATTTTTTTTTCCGTACGAACATTCTTATAAAAATATACCAGCGTATGGCCATGTTTAGTTAGAAAAGAAATGTAGAAAGCAGTTGTGAGCGGTCAGTTGCGGCTGGTGCTCAACATTTTTTGGGGGGGCGCAAACGGAAAAAAAATTGCAGCCTCACTGTGCCCATCAAATGCAGCCACTGTGCCATTAATTCGCACCACTGTGCCATGCCATCAAACGCAGCCACTGTGCCATCAATTGTCACCACTGTGCCATGCCATCAAACGCAGCCACTGTGCCATGCCATCAAACGCAGCCACTGTGCCATGCCATCAAACACATCCACTGTGCCATCAATTGTCGCCACTGTGCCAATTGTCACCACTGTGCCCTTTAATTGTCGCCACTGTGCCCATTGATGTCACTGTGCCCTTAAATTGTCGCCGCTGTGCCCATTCATGGCGCTGTCCCAATTGTCCCCACTGTGCCCATTGTCCCCACTGTGCCCATTGATGTCGCTGTGCCCTTTAATTGTTGCCACTGTGCCCATTCATGCCGCTGTGCCAATTGTCCCCACTGTGCCTATTTTCGCCACTGTGCCCATTGATGTCACTGTGCCCTTCGTCGCTGATGTACCCTGTAAAATGCCCCTTCCCCCCCCCCCCCGCCCGGCACTTACCTTTACTGGAGTCAGCCATCCACGTCCTCGACCCTCGATGTCTTCTCCCGCCCTCGATGACGCTTCAGCCAATCAAGTGCCAACCAGGCCCTAGCAATAGAGGAGGCTACACTTTAATAGTCACCTGCATTCTAGCAATGGAGGATGTTAGACAGCAGTAGCTGCCTGCATCCTAGCAACCAAGGATGCTAGGCAACAATAGCTGCCTTGTGTCCTAGCAATGGAGCACGCTTTGTGGAAATAGCAATCTGCATCTTTGCAATGGATGATGCTAGGCAGCAACAGCCACTTAAGTCCTAGCAACTAAGGATGCTAGGTGATGTTAGCTACCTGCATCCTAGCAACTGATAATGGTAGGCAGTAATAGCTGCCTGCACCGTAGCAACGGAGGACACTAGGCATCAATAACTTCCTGTGTCCTAGCAACAAGGGGACACTAGGCTGCTTCTGCCAGCAATGTCTAGGGACAATTAGTGGGTTTCACATTTTGCACCATTACCAGTAAGCCTAAACATTCTTTGCATGAATTAGAGCATGTTCTAAATTTTTAACGGCCATTTTGTACGTCGTGAAAAATGCTCTGGAGCCCACACACGATCGTTTTTAATGACATTAAAAAAAAACGTAATTTTTTACAACCCGAAAAACGGTCGTGTGTACGCGGCATAAGGCTAAAACTGAGTCAAAATTTGCTGCCAAAATTAACACTGGTTGTGAGCATCCAATCAGATTAGATTATTATAGACTGGCCATACTGTATATGGGAAGATTTTTCAGAAGGGTTGACAAAGATTCAATAAAAGGAAAAAATCTTTATTGAAGACCACAAGTAAATGAACAGTGCATACCACCAAACTTTCGAGCTTTAGGTTGTAGAAGATATATTTTTTTTTTAGAATGGAATATTTTATAAATGAGCTAACTACTGCATGTTACTATAAGTTGTTGCTTGCTTTCATTAGATACAAGTAATTTCTGGAGGATAGATTGGTTGGTATCGGTAGGAACAGATTTCAGAAACGGGTGCTAGGATGAGTTATGGGTTATCTCTCTTAGGTCATTTTATCTCACGTGTAATGCTGTGAGGGTGTGTCACAGAAGAATGTGAGAAGGATATGGTGCATTCTTGTCATAATGCTAAAGGCAACACAAATATTAGGTAATCAAGTTTGCCTTGTTATTGAATTGCTGTCCAGAAAACTTAAATTGGATGTAATTATTATTAATAATCAATTCTTTGTGCTTAGGGATCCCCAGATCCAAGATAACTGTCTTATAGCTGGATTCAGATAGCTTTACGCCGGCGTATCAGTAGATACGCCGACGTAACTCTGAATCTACGCCGACGTAACTCTGAATCTACGCCGACATAACTCTGAATCTACGCCGTCCTAAATTTAAGCGTATTCTGGAAACCAAATACGCTTAAATTAGGCTAAGATACGAGCGGCGTAAGTCTCCTACGCCGTCGTATCTTAGGGTGCAATATTTACGTTGGCCGCTAGGTGGCGCTTCCGTTAAGATCGGCGTAGAATATGCAAATGACTAGATACGTCGATTCAGAAACGTACGTGCGCCCGGCGCATTTTTTTTACGTCGTTTACGTATGGCTTTTTCCGGCGTAAAGTTAGTCGAACAAATAGCTGGCCTAGTCAATGTTAAGTATGGCAGTCGTTCCCGCGTAGAAATTTGAATTTTTTACGTCGTTTGCGTAAGTCGTCCGTGAATGGGGCTGGACATAATTTACGTTCACCTCGAAACCAATACGTCCTTGCGGCGTACTTTGGAGCAATGCACACTGGGATATGTACACGGACGGCGCATGCGTCGTACGTAAAAAACGTCAATCACGTCGGGTCACCAATCATTTACATAAAACACGCCCCCCTCATCCTCATTTGAATTAGGCGCGCTTACGCCGGCTCCATTTACGCTACGCCGCCGTAACTTAGGAGGCAAGTGCTTTGTGAATACAGCACTTGCCTCTTTGACTTACGGCGGCGTATCGTAAATACGATACGCTACGCCGCCTGAAAGATGCGCCGCCCTACCTGAATCTAGCTATTAGTGCTTCAACTTCAGATCCAACTTGGCGTTCGACACCCCTCCTCATTATCATACATATCATGTGAGCACCTGAACAGCCTATGATGGTTCGTTCGTTGGTGTTTGGGTTGGCAGAGGACTTGGCCTGTATGGTCAAACAATATTTTATACATTTTCAATAATTTTTGCTTCCTGTCTCACTGCAGAAGTCTGCACAGAACTTTAGCAGTCAGATCATGCAAAACATTTCAGAACAGTTTAAAAAAAACTGTACTTTCACTTTAAGATATCAAGCACACAGGTCTATAAATATGAGGCCGAATGATATGTGCCAGCATGTGGGTATCTCCTCTGCCCACGCAGTGCAAAGTGCAGTACTAATGTTCAGAGTACCGTGACTTGTGGCGGCCATTCAGATTTCTGTCAGCGCAGCTAAAGATGCATTCTGATTGGCTGTGACGCTACTGAACTTTGCTCTTTGCATTATCAATTGAAAAGGCGGTGGCAGATGGGTCGCTGGCATCGTACAGTGCTGTGTGCCAGATGGTGACCAGAATGCAATACATTTAGCATTTTTTACTGATTGTATTTCCATTATGATTTTTCCCATGGTTTTTGCTGGACACAAAAGTCTGTACAATGTAAAGCTACACCATTTTTATAAAAGGCTATGGCCCAGATTCGCGTAGATTCGCCTATCTTTAGGCGGGCGTAGCGCATCTCAGATACACTACGCCGCCATAACTTAGAGTGGCAGGTCCCATATTTTCAAAGAACTTGCGCTTTAAGTTATGCCGGCGTAGTGTAACTGGGCTGGCGTAAGGGCTGGGCTGGCGTAAGCCCGCCTAATTCAAATGTGGAAGTGCGTGTTTCATGGAAATTAATCATGACCCCACGTAATCTATGCTTTTAACGAACGGCGCATGCGCCGTCCGTGGACGTATCCCAGTGCGCATGCTCCAAATTACGCCGCAAAGACTGAATTGGTTCCGGTTATTACACAATCCTGGCAGTCAAGCACTGGCTGGGTTTGTTGCAGGCCTATGGCAATAAATGGGTGTCAGTTACTGTATATTAACTCCAAAAATAGAATGTATCAGGGAGCAATTCTCTACCAGTATGGGGCACCTTGCTCCTGGTACTGACTGGGTATTCATTATTGTCTCTGGCAGACTGGTACTGGGTGGGTTTGTTGTGGTTTGGGGCAGATAGTCTCTGGCACTGAATTAGTATCTGTTTTTGTATTTTGCTGAGGAGGTTTGTGGTGTTTCAGGGTATATAGTCTATTTTGCATATTTCCAAAAGCTTGGCACTGAATGGGTTTTGTGTTATTGTAAGAGGCATAGTCTTTGCCATTAAATATATATTTGTTATTGCGTGCTTTCAAAAGCCTGGCACTGAAAGGGTTCATGGTGTTGTGGGGTACACAGTCTCTGCCTCTAAATGCATGCTCATTATTTCATGTTTTTGAAAGCCTGGCACTGATTGGGTTTGTGGTGTTACAGGTTACAAAGTCTCTGCCATGGAATGCATGCTCGTTATTACGTGTTTTTGAAAGCCTGGCACTGAATGGGTTTGTGGCGTTTGACGGAACATAATCTCTGGCACTTAAACATATATTTGTTACTGCATGTTTTTGGAAGCCTGGCACTGAATGGGTTTGTGGCAAGGAACAGGTCTCTGGCGGCACAGACCAATTGGTCCCTGGCAGAGTGCCCTCAGGTCTGTTTACGAAATCCTGACCTAGTTTTCATGCCTTGCGCTGCTTGGTCACATGGCAGGGAGATTAGGCACGTGGACCATACAAGGAGGGAGGGTGGAGGGAGCAGGGTGTGTACACACATACTAACACACTGACACACATATGTAGACAAGACAAGGGTAAACTTCCAGCTTTATGTCTGGGGGGCAGATTATAGAAAACCCATTGTCCCAGTAATTCTTCTCCTGACGCTTTATAAGCATGACCTGAAAAACCGACAGCCTAGAGGAAGTCACAAATCCCACTGACAGCTCTTGAAAAAGAATAGTTGAAATCAATGCATATATTAAAGGGGTTTTCCAACCGAACCTGTTATTCCTCTAGCACTGCAAAACAGAGACGAATTGTCCCATTCTATTGGTTGTGTGCTCCCCATTCTGAAAAAATGTTTTGTCCTCCAGAGCAAATGATGCTTCATTTTTTGCAACTGCTAAAGATGTTCATCTGTGACTTGATTTCCTCAACTGACATAGGTCTACCACCTAAGTAATCCCCCTTTCTTACCGGAGTGATTTGAAGCACATTTCCAATAGCGCTTCAACACTTAACACCAGATGTTGTGCCCATTCACATCTGAGCGATGGGCTGTCCCTCAACTCTCAGAAAAAGTACAGGTGCTTCTTTAGGGCATGTTGCATGTTTCTGGTCCCGATAGAACCTAACATGGGTTCAACGTGCAGTTTCTCGCCTAACAACCATTTATCTTCTCCTAGTAACTAGCTTTTCACAAAACACCCAAGCCTAAAAAAGTACCCGAAAAACACACAAAAACAAACAAAATAAATGCTCCTGCTCAAGTATCCAGGCTAAACCCAACCAAATATATTCCAGGCGTATCAAAGCAAACGGTGTTCAAAGTCTTGCAGTTAAATTTTCCTTTGAAACCAAATTCTGAGTAGAAAAAGCCAGTGTACCACCTGCATGCTGTAGAGAAGAACATTTATTCTCTGTGTGGAAGTAATGGTCTATCTACAAAGGTCTTAGGCCTCGTACACACCACAGGACATGTCCGATGAAAACGGTCCGCGGACCTGTCCGCTCGGAGATTTCGGTCTGATGGCTGTACACACCATCAAACCGAAATCCCAGCGGACAGAGAACGCGGTGATGTAGACGACACCGACGTTCTCTATCGCGCGAGTTCAATGCTTCCACGCATGCGTCGAATCAATTCGACGCATGCGCGGGATTTCGGTCCGCTGGTTAGACGTACTAACCAGCGGACATGTCCGACGGACAGCTCTCCAGCGGACAAGTTTCTTAGCATGCTAAGAAACTTTTGTCTGCTGGAAATCTGTCCGCTAGCCTGTACACACGATCGGATCTGTCCTCTGAAACTGGTCCGCGGACCAGTTTCAACGGACATGTCCGGTCGTGTATATGAGGCCTTATGCCTCATACACACGGTTAAACTTTCAGAGAAAAAAAGTCAGACTGGCTTTTTTTCTCGGAAAGTCCGGCCGTGTGTAGCCTCCATCTGACTTTTTTTCTCGGAAGTCCGACGGACCTAAGATAGAGAACCTGTTCTCTATCTTTCCGTCGGACTTCCGACGGACTCAAGGCAGACTTGTGCATGGTCAAAAGTCTGAGCGTGTGTACGAGGCATTACACACACCCCTGTCAAACCTATAGCTCCTCAAATACTATATCGACTGCTCCCTGGATCCTGGTAGTAGTTCATCACATTCAACTGGACTTGTACTGTACTATTAACTCCTACTATGTATACCATGACCTAGCCTTTCCCAATGTTTTCACCCCCGAATAAATTATTTTCAGGTTCTCAAGGAACCCCTGCTAAAAAATAATTATGCCTACAGCTCATGATACATTAGCATGATTATTTTGTCAAAGAAAGTTTTAAATATAAGAATAAGTAATGTGGTGTACTTTGTGTTCACTCTAACATAAGTGGTCAGTTCAGTGAAGGTGGGAGATCAATCCACCATTACTCAAAGCTCAAGGAACCCATAACAAACTTTAGGAGGAACCCTGGTTGAGAAAAACTGACCTAATTACATGAGAATCTTCACAGACTCATGCTACCTGCTGATTGGGGAGTCCTAGCTTGGATCCAGTAGGGTGTATGTCGGACAGCTACAGAGAGACCGCTGTATCACTAGTTTTGTAGGTCAGCAATCTAAAAGAATCTCTTGCACGTGTGTTTTTCAATTGCGTATTTTAACAACTTCAGGAATTACCAGTTAGAAGATGAATAGAGAGCTTGCACATGGACTCGGGAGACACCTGTCTATCTAAATGTATGTTTGTGTATATATAGTTCTGTATGTAATAGGATAACAGATTACAAAACACGAGTAATTGAGGTAATTAACATTCAAAGTAAACCAGGTCAAACGTGAGTCCATTTCATGCCAAACTACAGGGTCATATTATGTAATGTTGTTGGGGCGGGGTTCCAAAATACCACTTTCCCAAATGTCTTATATTTTTTTTTCTATCTTCTCTAGGCGTGTCCAGGAGAGCAAAACCTGCCGGAGAGGGAAGCAGAGAATTATTACCTGACAAAGGAGAAAGAGAGGAACATCTCCTCGTTCAAACACAAATCCAAGAACAGCAGAGATCTGACTCATTAATCCAAGAGAACATGGGAGTTTGTATTGCGGCGGTTGATCTGGTAGAGAAAGAAACAGTTCAAGAATAAGATGCTTAAACTGCATGGTGAGCCAAAACAAGAAGAAAGCAGTCCTAGTTTTCAACTCAAGGGACGGTGCTTCACCTAAATTCTTCTTGCCAGAACCCTATCGCTGTTTTATAGCTTCCTACAGCAAAGACTTGGACATACATTGATCTTGAGGAAGACCTCGGTGAACATGGAATCTCCATTGGCCAACTACTCACAAAGCATGGAGCATGAGCATTCCCGGGGAAGAACTCCAAGTGGCCAAAGTGCATCCGCAGCTGGCCGTCGCAAGCGGGAGTTCATCTCCAATGAAAAGAAGGATGCCAGTTACTGGGAGAAGAGGCGGAAAAACAATGAAGCAGCCAAGAGATCACGGGAAAAGAGACGCTTTCATGACCTAGTGCTGGAAGGGAAGGTGGCAGCACTGGATGAGGAAAATGGACGCTTGAGGAATGAATTATTCCAGCTGAAACTGCAATATGGGCTAATTTCAGCTGCCTCTTTCATTGAGGCGAGCCACGGACTTGGCAACCACAAGACTTCAGATGGTGGATCTTTGTTGTGCAACGCCAGGAACACAACCTACACATCCCCATACATGAACTCAGACTCCTCAGAGGCAGACAGTGGAGGGGGTGCAGCCATGGATAGCTATTCCCCGCATGGGTCGCTGTCTGACCTCTCCGATCAGTCTTCCCGGGATAGTCCGGTGCCAACCACCTACGGTGAGGGGAGAGAGATGGAAAATGACTTTGCCAATTTGTGCCCAGTGGAAAACAATCAATCCACAAGATTAGCAGTGCCACGCGGAGGAGTAATACTGTACCGAGTTGGTGGGCTTACGGTTGACCCCCAGCAAAGGCACATTGTGGCTACAGATGAAGAAATGCTGAAACACCGGGCCTCAGAGTACATTGCCCCATTGCCACGCTCCTCCATTTTTGCACATGCGGACAGTTTTCAAACTGCTTACCAACACATGGAGAAGTCCCCTGGGGTTCAAGTCTCCTCAGAACTTTTGTCTCCCAAATCCCCTCAGTCATGGTATCAGAGTGAGGACAGTGGTAGTGACGAGGGGGGATCCAACTGTTGCTCCTCGCAGTGCCCAACCTATCAGGAGCCAGCGGCTGGCGTCAAACTGCCCCACAAATTGAGGTTGAAGTGTCGAACACATGGACATGAGAGGTGGAGGTCAGATAATGGTCAAGGAGTTGAGGTGCAGAATTAATTATCAGCCGGTACTGCTATCCAGTTAATGAAAGCAAAAAACAAAAGGCCTGGCCACCAATCCCTTCTATCACTATCCGCAGATGCCACTTTGTGACTGTTACTTTAAAGACTTATGGCTGATCCTTTAACTACTGTTACACTGCTGGGGGGGGGGGGGCATAGTGTTACAGCCATGGGGACTGGCACTATTTCTGTATATATATTTGCTATGTATATATTTAAATAAACATGTTTAAACCTATATAAAGTTCATAATTTGTGTGTGTTAAGAAGCTAAGATGCCCTATACCAGGGGTGCCCAACCAGTGGCCCGGGGGCTACATGTGGCCCGCGGAGCTCTCTGATGTGGCCCGCGACCTCCTGCTTTGGAATGCAATAGAATAAAATAGAATACTGTAATTAAAGGTAAGTTTATTACTAAAATCACAGTGTATATATGGGCATATGTGTTCTGCAGTTGTTACTGGGCTGCTTTCAACTGATCCGCAGGTGCAGAGCAGTGCACCTGCAGGTTACCTGCACTAAGCCATAGATTTCTATTACCTACAGGATATAATAGAAGTCTATGGCAAAGTGCAGCTAAACTGCAGCAAAGCCACAGGGGCAAACAACAGTGCACCAGTGTGAAAGCAGCCTTAGACCCCTTTCACACGCTCAGTCCGACCCAAATCGAACCCTCCATTCACCTCTAAGGAGTGGCAGATGTAAATGGACTTGTGTCCGTTTACAAATGCCTACCCCCAATCCGATCTGCAAAAAAAAAGTTCAGTGGGCTCTATAGACTGGGCTGCCATCCACCCGCTCCATTTATTGTGGCCCGTGACCGGTTACCAAGTCGCTTAAGTGGCCCCCGCTCTTCAAAAGGTTGGGCACCAAAGTGTGGTTATATAAGTTAATAGATTGCGCTATAAGGTGGTGATGGGAGGGGGATAGAACACTGATTAAAGCAAAATGGATAGACAAAACTGCCAATGCCGAACTTAGTTGGATGAGTAGCTCCCTGGGTTCCTCCAACTCTTTAAGGATCTGTTTGCCTCAGTTCTTTTCTAACTTGGAGAGCTGGAAAATCCCTGAATTTTCTTTAACCCAAAAAACGTAAAAGTTCATCAGGGGGTCCTGGACCTTCTATAATGGCTGCGGTTACCATGTGAGCCCCAGAATACAAGCACCAATTTCACTAATAGACTGCTCAAGAGGTATAAGGACCTTTCAGGTAGTTTAACTGTCTGGCATCGACCAAAAACTCCACTATGACTTTTGCGTTGGATTGGACTTTAAAAAAACACAGAGCTCCATAGCATGCTAATTATGAACAATTAACACTCTTAACACCTTTTCTTTGATATAGGAGGACCAATCTCATTTAGTGCCAGGAATTTACAAAATAAGGGAAGAACAGTTGTACTACACTAGACACAAGGGTTAGGGGGGCCCTGCTCATAAGAACTATCTATATATATTTATTTTTTTATCCACTTCTCGTAACAGGACGACAATGCAATTTGTTTTCCAGTGAAATCACTCAGAAGCATTGTCACCCTATGGACCATGTCTAGTTATAAATGGACTTTATGTAGGACAAAATAAAATAAAATAAACTCAAGATAACGAGGGACTGTCCCTAATTTGGAACAAAGACCTTCTGTCCCTCATTCCTCCTCATTTGTCTCTCATTTTAGTCTGATCTATATAGTTGTATATAAAATGCACTTTTAATCTTTCAAAAAGCATTTCCCAGTGCTAAACCTTTCATCCAATATCTAGGTTTCAAAAGGTTCAAACTTTATAAATAAAAGCAGGTCACCATAAGCACCCCTGGTAGTGTCCCAGCTTCTGTTACTGAAACTAGACAGCTTGGCCTTTGAAGTGGAAAAATAACATTTACTGGCAGGATCAGCAGGTAAGAAAACTATAAAAACTTGACCCAAAAAGGAAAAAACTGTAGTACATTAGTTATGGTATGTAGATATACTGTATATATATATTTACACATACACACTATGGGCCAGATTCTTAGAGGAGATACGACGGCGTATCTCCAGATACGCCGTCGTATCTCTGCGTCCGGCCGGTCGTATCTGTGCGCCTGATTCTTAGAATCAGTTACGCATAGATATCTGTTAGATCCGACAGGCGTAAGTCTCTTACGCCGTCGGATCGTAACTGCATTTTTAAGCTGACCGCTAGGGGCGTGTACGCTGATTTACGCGTCGAAATATGTAAATCAGCAAGATACGCGAATTCCCGAACGTACGCCCGGTCGACGCAGTAAATTTAGGCTGTTTACGTTAGGCTTTTCCCGGCGTATAGTTACCCCTGCTATATAGTGGCGTAAGTGCGGCGTACCAATGTTAAGTATGGACGTCGTTCCCGCGTCGAATTTTGAATTTTTTACGTTGTTTGCGTAAGTCGTCCGTGAATGGGGCTGGACGTCATTTACGTTCACGTCGAAACCAATACGTCCTTGCGGCGTACTTTGGAGCAATGCACACTGGGAAATTCCATGATATTCGTGAAAAACGTTAATCATGTCGGGTCACAAGTTATTAACATAAAACATGCCCCCCTGTTCCAAATTTGAATTAGGCGGGCTTACGACGGCCTTTTTACGCTACGCCGCCGCAACTTATGGAGCAAGTGCCCTTCTAAGTTGCGGAGGCGTAACGTAAATCGGATACGTTACGCGCGCGCAAAGATACGTGGATCTACGAGAATCTGGCCCTATATTGTCAAAAGTATTTGGACGCCTGCCTTTATACACCCGTGAAATTTAATAGCATCCCATTCTTCGACCGTACGATTCAATATTGAGTTGGCCCACCCTTTGCAGCTATAACAGCTTCACCTCTTCTCGGAAAGGCTGTCCACAAGGTTTAGGAGTGTGTCTATGGGAATGTTTTACCTTTTTTTACAAAAGCCCATTTGTAATGTCAAGCACTGATATGGACGAGAAGACCTGGCTCACAGTCTCCGCTCTAATTCATCTCAAAGGTTTTCTATCGGGTTGAAGTCAGGACTCCACCCCTAACTTGCTCATCCATGTCTTTATGGACCTTGCTTTGTGCACTGGTGCGCAGTCATGTTGGAACAGGAAGGGGCCGTCCCCAAACTGTTCCCACAAAGTTGGGAGCATGAAATTGTCCAAAATGTCTTGGTATGCTGATCCCGTAAGAGTTCCCTTCACTGGAACTAAGGGGCCAAGCCCACCCCTGAAAAACAACCCCACACCAAAATCCCCCTTCCACCAAATGATTTGGACCAGAGCACAAAGCAAGGTCCATAAAGATATGTATGGAGTTGAAGCTGTTATAGCTGAAAGGCCAATTTAATATTGAACCCTACGAACTAAGGCCCAGATTCTGAAAGGGCTTACGATGGCACAACGCAATGTGTGCCGTCGTAAGTCCTAATCTGGGCCGTCGTATCTATGCGACTGATTCTTAGAATCAGTTACGCATAGATAACCATTAGATCCGACAGGCGTAAGGCTCTTACACTGTCGGATCTTAAATGCAATTTTTTTTTCCGCCGCTAGGTGTCGCCTCCGTCGTTTTCCCGATCGAGTATGCAAATTAGCTAAATACGCGAATTCCCGAACGTACGCGCGGTCGACGCAATGAAGATACGACGTTTACGTTAGATTTGCGACGCGTAAATTTGCCCCTGCTATATGAGGGGCAACCAATGTTAAGTATGGCCGTCGTTCCCGCGTCGAAATTTTAAAAATGACGTCGTTTGCGTAAGTCGTCCGTGAATGGGGCTGGACGCCATTTACGTTCACGTCGAAACCAATGACGTCCTTGCGACGTCATTTAGCGCAATGCACGTCGGGAAATTTTAGGGACGGCGCATGCGCAGTACGTTCGGCGCGGGAACGCGCCTAATTTAAATGATTCACGCCCCCTACCCGGATCATTTGAATTAGGAGGGCTTGCGCTGGGGGATTTACGTTACGCCGCCGCAACTTTACAGGCAAGTTCTTTGTGAATAAAGCACTTGCCTGTAAAACTTGCGGCGGCGTAACGTAAATGACATACGTTACGCCGCTGCAGTTTTACGCCATTCTACAAGAATCTGGGCCAAAGTTCACCTGCGTGTAAAGGCAGGTGTCCCAATACTTTTGGTAATATTTTTTATATATATATATATATATATATTCTTAATTTTTTTTTTTTTTTTTTTTTAACGGTCTGATTTAAAGGAAATCTATGTTGGGTGAAAAATGAAAGTTCCCGATGTCTCCTTTTGAAAATTCTAGTGCCCTGGCCTCGCATGCTGATCTAAAGAATTAATTACGTTCTAAGTCAGTGGCTCAGCATGAAAATCAGACAGACAGAAGGAGGTCAGCAATGGCATTTTGAATAAGCTTCAACTTATTCAAAATGCTGCAGCAAGGTTACTCATGGATGTCCCGTTGAGGGATCATATCACCCCTGTCCTCTGCGCCTTGCATTGACTGCCAGTCCGCTATCACACCTTATTTAAGGCAGGATGTATCGTTTTTAAGATTATGAGAGGCCTGGCCCCTAGCTATCTCTGCTCTCGTTTTTATAAACGCAGTGGCATCACTAGGGTTGGTGTCACCCGGTGCGCTAAAACATGGTGTCACCCCCCCTCTGTCTAGGCTGCCCAGCACCAAGCAGGCAGCGCACGGGCACGGGGCGCACCCCAAACCAGCCCCTGTAAATTATAGTATAGGGCAGTATAGTGGCAGGTTAGGGTAGTATAGAGTGCTATAGTGGCAGGTTGGTGTAGTGGGGTGGTATAGGACAGGTTAAGGTGGTATAGGGCATGTTGGGGTGATATAGGGTAGTTTGGGGTGGTATAGGGCAGGTTAGGGTTGCATAGGGCAGGTTGGGGTGGTACAGGGCAGGTTGGGGTGGTATAGTGCAAGTTAGGGTGGCATAGGGCAAGTTGGGATGGCATGAGAAAGGTTGGGGTGGTACAGGGCAAGTTAGGGTGGTATTGGGCAGGTTGGGTGGTATAGGGCAAGTTATGGTGGCATAGGGCAGATTGGGGTGGTACAGGGCAAGTTAGGGTGGCACAGGGCAAGTTGGGGTGGCATGGGAAAGTTTGGGGTGGTACAGGGAAGGCTGGGGTGGTACAGGGCAGGCTGGGATTGCACAGGGCAGGCTGGACATGTCAGCTGAAAAAAATAACAAAATAAAAAATAAAAAAAATGGTGTCACCCCTCTAGCGGGTGTCACCCGGTGCGGACCGCACCCCCCTAG
Organism: Rana temporaria; assembly: GCF_905171775.1. Taxonomy (NCBI): domain Eukaryota; kingdom Metazoa; phylum Chordata; class Amphibia; order Anura; family Ranidae; genus Rana; species Rana temporaria. The sequence continues at coordinate 445,528,781 of NC_053491.1, forward strand.
CAACGCCTCTGCATAAACGAGCTCTTGTCAGATCACTCCGATCTACCGGCAGAGATCTCCTCTACATCTCGGTGCCCAAGAAAATCCAGCATGGTGGTCAGGCCTTCTCCTACCAGGGTGCCGTATTATGGAATAGCCTCCCTATCGAGCTCCAGGAGGCCCCTACTATCCCGGTCTTCTGCGGATTACTGAAGACTTGGCTTTTCACACAAGCCTTTCCTGCGTAGCCTCTCTCTTCCACCCTTTCTGCACTGCTTTTGGTTCCTGGGTCCTTTTTTCCCAGGAACTTTGCTATGCGCGTTGGGACCCTTCGGGGTAAGACCGCACTATATTAAGATACCTCTCAAGTCAACTCTCAACTCAGTTTAGATCTTTATCAATTAAAAAATTATTTTTTGTGGCCTGTCAACATTTGTAAAATATATGATGTGGCCCTTGTACTGAATAGTTTAGAGACCCCTGCTCTATACATACTAAATGCCTGGCTGTCACTGACCTAAAACAAGCATGAAGATCACAGAGAGTGAAGTTAGAACAACTTCAGACATGTTGAAGGTAAGTGGTTCATAGTATGGAAGCCATAGGGGTCATCATAACAGCCAGCAAATTAGAACTTTTTAGAAAGAGAGGTCAACAGCAGGGCTGTCTTAATGAGAGGGCACACCTGGGCACTGCCCAGGGGCCCCAGCTGCATGGGGGCCCCCTAAACTTTCCCCAAAGCAATGCTTGGGGTAGCTTGGGTGGCTATAGTGCTAGAGGTATTAGGGATGTAGAGAGGCCACAGTGTAGGGGGTATCAGGGATGTAGTGGGGTCACAATACAAGGGGTATCTTACGGTATATGGTTACAGTGCTAGGGGGATATCTGGGGTGTAGAGGGGTCAGAGTGCTGGGGGGATATCTGGGGTGTAGAGGAGTCAGAGTGCTGGGGGGATATCTGGGGCATAGAGGGGTCAGAGTGCTGGGGGATATCTGGGGTGTAGAGGGGTCAGAGTTCTTGGGGGATATCTGGGATGTAGAGGGGTCAGTGTGCTGGGGGGATATGTGGGGTGTAGAGGGGTCAGAGTTCTTGGGGGATATCTGGGGTGTAGAGGGGTCAGTGTGCTGGGGGATATCTGGGGCGTAGAGGGGTCAGAGTGCTGGGGGATATCTGGGGGGTAGAGGGGTCAGAGTGCTGGGGGATATCTGGGGTGTAGAGGGGTCAGAGTGCTGGGGGGATATCTGGGGTGTAGAGGGGTCAGTGTGCTGGGGGGATATGTGGGGTGTAGAGGGGTCAGAGTGCTGGGGAATATCTAGGGTGTAGAGGAGTCAGAGTGCTGGGGGGATATCTGGTGTGTGTAGAGGGGCCAGAGTGCTGGGGGGATAGCTGGGGTGTAGAGGGGTCAGAGTGCTGGGGGGATATCTGGGGTGTAGAGGGGTCAGAGTGCTGGGGGGAGATGTAGGGCGTAGAGGGGCCAGAGCATTACTTTGCCCAGGGGCCCATGATGCTATTAAGACGGCCCTGGTCAGCAGTGACAGCCTCCGTATTCTCTCAGCGCACGTTTCCTGGATATAGGCCTGATGGTGCTTAGCGGAGGTTATGCGGCCTCTGATTCGGGGCTGTTACAGTGAATGGAGATAGCAGACACCTCTGCAGATGGCTATAGAGGAGTGGAGGTAACACAGCCTCTGATTTGGGGTTGTTTTGCTGACTGGAGGTGGCATTTGGCCCAGCATATGATTACAGAAGAGCGGAGGTTACACAGATTTGTGGTTGTTTTGGTTTCTCGCAATGTGCTGGCCTCCATATCCTCCATATCCTGGCATCGTTGAGGGTGTCACAATGATGATATTTGTTCTCTCCAGGTGCCCTGGGCATTTATTTGATTTCCTTCCTCTGTGACTCTATATAAATCATCTGGCTGAGGCTGCCAGTTGGGGTTTCAGCTTTAGTAGGTCAGGTGGATATGGGTCAGATTCCTGTCCAGCTGGCAGGGGGCCCGGAATACGGAGCCGCGAGCAGACAACACCCAGAATACACAAAGGAGACCAGAGAAGGAGACGTGCCGGAGGAAGGTACAGTATATACAGGATCCCGTCATGAAGGTGATCCTTGACTATGGTATAACAGATGTCCCTCCTTTTAACAACAACCCACCTTATCCCCAAACCAACCTCCAACCCTGTAACTTAGAGACCACACCGGAAGTTGGGGAAAATATAAGCTGTAGCCAGGGCCGTTTGAAGGAATTTGGGGGCCCCAAGCAAAATGGGGGCCCCCAAGCACCCCCCTTGCACGCAAAGCCAACATTAGCGCTACACTAATTTTTTACACCCATGTTCTTACTCCTACCCCCCTCCCTAGTCGATATGTTTTTCTATTCTCACCTCTACTTCTTCCCTGTAGGCTGTCGATGTAGCGTGGCCGAGCTCCTCTTCCTTCTGTCAGTCCGGTGTTCTATCATTATGGGTCCCCAGTCCCCTATCAGATAGTGCCAGGGCCAGGCCGGGTACCGTGTGGTACATGAGATTCAGTTTCCTGTGTTGCCGGCCAGACTGAAAGGAAGTGAGCACTCAGTGTGCACTTCCTGTCAGGACCGACAGGACTCCAGGAGGAAGGAAGAGGAGCTCGGCCATGCTACAGTCTGGGAAGGGGAAGTTGGGGGCCCCAGGTTAGCTCGGGGCCCCAAGCAATTGTTTGTTTTGCCTGTCCTGTAGCGACGGGCCTGGCCGTAGCAGCCTTAATTTATTAAAAAAATTTAAATTAACATAAATAATAAACATCTGTTACTTGCTCCACCTAGTGTTGGTCTCTGCAGGAAAACCTCTCTCACATCCATATAAAGTATTATCAAATATATAACTATCTATTGCCCTGCGGTCTCTCACTCAAACTGACAGGCCTCAAGCCGACCGGCTGGTTTAGAGACAACTCGTGACCGCAGTGCCCCGAAACCAATAATTTCAGTTAACCTCCGTTCTCTGAAATCCCAAATATCCGGACCCATATCACAGACAGGTCCTAAATTGTGTTTTCCAAGGTACCATTCCTCACCCACAGCGCCCAAGGGGAAAACCTTAACCTTGGGAGCCCCTCCACACCCTGAGAGCCCTCTGGATGCCATCCTGCAGTCTTAATGCCCACATGTCGATCCCCACCATGTTGAGGTGTACTCCATCCCCCCTAAGGTAACGCCAGGTGTCCACCTCCAATTCTAAGTGGCGCACCACCAACCCCCCATTCCTTACCATAAACATGGCCACATCCCGATTAACCTTTCTCCTCGCCCGATTAATACCCTCTAATGACCTAGCTAGTCGCCATGAGGTCCGAGCTATCATGTCGGACCACACTATAACTGTGTCCGGGAATGCCATCCAGAGCCAAAGGACATCAAATTTGATGTCTTTCGTAATGTCCAACATGGATCTAACCCCCAGGTCGTTACCACTTACCTGTAGGACTAGAACGTCAGGCGGCCAGTCCAACCGCACAAATCGTTGTACTTCAGGAACCACTCTGTTCCAGAGCATTCCCGGCACTCCAAGCCAGCCTCCTCCCTGGTAAACCCCAATTGCCGGCCCTCCGGCCTCACCTCTGCCCTTTTCGCCACCCAGAACATATATGAGTGGCCCAGGATCCACACCAGGGCCTGCACCGCATCTGAAAGAAAGAAAAGACAAGCACACCACTGTAACCACAGTAACCAAAGAAAAAAACAACCCCCAACACACCTTCAGACTACGAACACTCACCCCCACTTATTCCAGACCCACCAACAGATGAGGACGAACATAACTGAGAAACCTCCTAGACTCCCACCGGCCAATGCGCTTTACCACCTCCGAATCCAACCCACACTGAGCGGCCTCTGTTGCCGCACCTATCCTAAAGGAATGGGAAGAAAAACTCATCACGCCCATCCCCAAAGAATGCAAACACTTTCGAAAAACCGCAACAAACTGAAACTTGGACAGTGGTGACCCTTCCCGATGGACCAGAAAAGACCCCCCAGCCGCGGGACGCCTCTCCAAGAAACCCCTTATCGCCCCTACTGGACACAACGGGGAACCAGGTAAAGCAAAAACCTGAATCTCCCTGCCCTTGCCGGCTTGGTCTGTTTTCGACCTCCGGAGCCATACCGACACCCTGTCCCCCCGGCAAGCAACCTCCTGACCCCCGAGACCTCTGTGCACCCTCCTCGAAGGACTGATCCTGAAGGCCCCGAAAAAGGCCAACACAAAAGCTGCCGCAAACAGCAACACCTCGAACTCCGAGGAACAAATCCCCGGCAGATTTTTTGCAAAACCAGCCTCCACCCAAATCCGGCCTCACCGCCATACGCTGCCTGAACTGCTCTTCATATCGCAGCCACGCGGAACCCCCATATACCCTATGCGCCTCCCCCATCGCATTCTGGTAACCAAAAAGAGCCAAGCAATATTCAGGCTTCTTCTCCCCCACCACACTCTCCAAAATCTCAAAGGCCTGAAGCCAATTCGCAAATGTCCGCGGGATAAACCGATACCTACGCTTCTCCTCCTTCTTGGATTCATCCGGCTTGACCCTATTCAAGTTAAACTTTTCCAGCGGAAGCAGCGAAAAAATCTCCACATACTCACCCTTTACAATCCTCTCCCTGACGTCCGCCTTCAAATGCGCACCAAGCGGCCCCTCAAAGCAAATGTACACTTCGCATTTCGCAGCGTCCACTAAACGCACCACATCCTGCTTGACCGCCGCGTCAGCAGTGCCTGTCGCCTTATCCTGCACCGCCTGAACCGGAGCCGCGGCAATTGCCGCCACCGACTGGGCTGCCACCTGCGGGGGGTGGCGGCAAAGGCCACTGACACCGTCCCCCCGTCCCCCCCCTGCAGGAGGGACCCACGCAGCCGCCGGGCCGAAAGACTCGCCACCAGAATCTCAAACCTACCCACCAACTCCTTTATGCCTGCCAGAAATCCTGCGAAACCCCAATCACCAACCACTGTCGGCACCACCCCTGCGCCACCACCGGACGAAGCGTCCCGTGCACCTCCCGCGCCCTGCAGTTGCCAAACTCCCCACATCCATACAACCGCCACCTACATTAGCAAACAAACCCCCCACATGGGCAATAGAAGGTAAATTGTATATGGACATTGATCGTCTGTTCCCTGATACACGTCTAGCCCTGCCCCCCTACAGTTAGAAACACATATGAGGTCACACTTAACCCCTACAGCGCCCCCTACTGGTTAACTCCTAAACTGCAATTGTCATGTTCACAGTAATCAATGCATTTTTATAGCACTTTTTGCTGTGAAAATGACAATAGTCCCAAAAATTTGTCAAAATTGTCCGATGTGTCCGCCATAATTTCGCAGTCACGAAAAAAATCGATGATCGCCGCCATTAGTAGTAAAAAAAAAAATTATTAATAAAAATGCCATAAAACTATCCCCTATTTTGTAAACGCTATAAATTTTGCGCAAACCAATTGTTAAAAATAGGTAGAAGAATATGTATCGGCCTAAACTGAGGAAAAAATATGTTTATCTTTTTTGGGGATATTTATTATAGCAAAAAGTAAAAAATATTGAATTTTTTTCAAAATTGTCGCTCTATTTTTGTTTATAGCGCAGAAAATAAAAACTGCAGAGGTGATCAAATACCACCAAAAGAAAGCTCTATTTATGGGAAAAAAACGACCCCAATTTTGTTTGGGAGCCACGTCGCACGACCGCGCAATTGTCAGTTAAAGCGACGCAGTGCCGAATCGCAAAGAGGGGCAAGGTCCGTAACCTGCATAATGGTCCGGGTCTTAAGTGGTTAAGAAACTCTATTGGGCCCCATATACTAGAACAGATTAATACCATAACCAGGGTAATGTTCTTGGAGGCCAACTCCAGACACAGACACGATTTGCCCTGTAAGGGGCTTAACGGTTGATGCAACGGATAAGCCACTTACACAGTGAAATGTGTTAAAGGAAAACCTCTGACCGGAGATGGCCTGTCTGCCATAATAAATTGCCAAGAAGAAAAAAAGAGCATGTGGACCTTTTTTTCTCTTGGACTTGGTGATCCGTTGTAGCGCCCAGTGCGCATTGTTGGGTTCCCCATTGCGACTTTGTAGCAGCAAGATGTACATGGATGCTTCCAGTGCTGTGCAGAAAAGGCTGTATGGAATTGATCGGCCCTATACAGATATTGGAATGGAAATAATACTGTACATAAATATGGTTTTGTCTTCTCTCCAGTTAACCTACTTCTCTGCATTATGTGCTCTGCCCCTCCTCAGTTCAGTTATGTAACCGCGTTACACAATCCATCCCTCCGGGCAGCACAGCTAGTACAGAGCACTGCCGAGATCATTACCGATAGGAACACTAAGCACCAACAACCAGAAACACAGAGACGGATTCCGAGGATTTCTTCACATATAAACTACAATGCACAAGCACTGTCCTCATAAACATACCCTAATCATCCAGGGAACATTAGCTATTAAATAACGAGGGTGGAGAAGAAGAAGATTTTCTTGTTCTGCAGAGACAACGCCACCGCCATTGGGTCCGCAGAACCTTTTACAGGGGGGGGGCATCATTTTAGGGTCACCCATGCGCTGCCCCTTTTCGACAATGTTATTATCACATTATCATGGTCAGAGACTGCAGACGTAGTACAGTCCCTAGGATAAGTAATGGCTGACAGGCCCTCTTACCAGACCCAGCGAAACTACAGCAGTGATCCCTCCGTCTGTGGCTCTCTCTCTAGTGGTACTGGACAGCGTGGCTCTCTCTCTGGTGGTGCTGGGTAGCGTGGCTCTCTCTCTTGTAGTGCTGGGTAGCGTGGCTCTATCTCTGGTGGTGCTGGGTAGCATGGCTCTCTCTCTAGTGGCACTGGACAACGTGGCTCTCTCTCTGGTCTCGCAGGACAGCGTGGCTCTCTCTCTGGTGGCGCTGGGTAGCGTGGCTCTCTTGCTGGTGGTACTGGACAGCATGGCTCTCTGTCTGGTGGCGCTGGACAGCCTGGCTCTTTCTCTAGTGGTGCTGGACAGTGTGGTTCTCTCTCTGGTGGTGCTGGGTAGCGTGGCTCTCTCTCTTGTAGTGCTGGGTAGCATGGCTCTATCTCTGGTGCCGCTGGGTAGCATGGCTCTCTATCTAGTGGCACTGGACAAAGTGGCTCTCTCTCTGGTCCCGCAGGACAGCGTGGCTCTCTCTCTGGTGGCATTGGGTAGCGTGGCTCTCTCGCTGGTGGTGCTGGACAGCGTGGCTCTCTCTCTGGTGGCTCTGGACAGCGTGGCTCTTTCTCTGGTGGCGCTGGACAGCGTGGCTCTCTCTCTAGTGGTGCTGGACAGCGTGGATCTCTCTCTGGTGCCACCGGACAGCATGGCTCTCTCTCTGGTGCCACTGGACAGAGCAGTTCTCTCTCTCTGGTGGCACTGGGCAGCATGGCTCTCTCTGGTTAATGCCCAGCACACACCTCTTTCTTTGTCCTGTAGCACTCACTCCCTCAGCTTTTTTCCAGGCTGCAGTCTCTCAATCTCTCTCTTGATCGAGCTGTAGCCTCCTTCCTGCGGAAAATGGGGCCGCCAATCGTCAGGGACTACATGTCCCATGATGCTCTCCTCTCCTAGTCTCCTTTGATTGGCCCTCAGTTATGGCCAATGGGGAAGGAACGGAGCGGGCGGGGAACCTGGTGAGACCTGCCGTCTCTTCTCCCTGACAGGAGAAACATCTGACAGCCCGCAGCTCGCCTTTCTCCTGACACAGCGCTGCCGAGTTCTCTGCTGGACTGAGCAGGGAAAAGAGCCTGCAGTCACACTACACTGATGGAGGGGCTTGACAGCACCTTGATGGTGTCACCCCCTCTGGCTGCCCGCACCCCCATAGAGACGCCACTGTGCTGAATGTGCCGATCCAATCCCTGATTCCAGGGGGGGGGGGCAATTGACCCCCATGCCCTTACCTCCAGACACCCCTGACCACCACTAAAGCTAGCCATACACTAGTAGAATTTTGTTCAAAATTGTTAATTTTAAGAACATTCAGGTTCGCACGATTTTCACATGGTTAGCGGGGTTCACAGCGATTATTTTTTTTTTACCACAACGATAAGAACATTTGAAGGAACAGGATGGAAATTTCTAACAGTGAATGCAATTTTCGTTCAGGACAGTTTATTGATTCTGAAATTGAACGTTAAAAGCAAAATGTTGTAGTAATTTGGAACAACATTTGTCAAATCATCGAATGTACTAAGAATCTTTGTACTAATCCTCGTACGAGTTTTATATGAACGTTCATCAGAAAATCAACTAGTGTATGCCAGCTGTAAGATTTACCCCCTTCATTTTCTGATTCGGCACTGCGTTACTTTGAGGCCCCGTACTCACGACCAAACATGTCTGCTGAAACTGGTCCGCAGGCCAGTTTCAGCAGACATGTTTGGTCGTGAGTACCCGGCCTTAGTGGTAATTGTGCGGTCATGCAACACTGTACCCAAATAAAACACGCTATATTACCAAAAGTATATGCCCATGAACTTTAATGGCATCCCAGTCACATAGCTAGATTCACAAAGAGTTAAGCCGGCGTATCAGTAGATACGCCGTCGTAACTCGGAATCTGTGCCGTCGTACATTTAAGTGTATTCTCTAATTGAGTTACACTTAAATGTAGCTAAGATATGACAGCCTGCGCCGTCGTATCTTAGCTGTCTAGTTCTGCCGGCCGCTAGGGGCGTGAACGCTGATTTACGCCTAGAATGCGTAAATCAGCGAGATACGCCGATTCACGAACGTACGCTTGCCCGTTGCAGTAAAGATACGCCGTTTACGTAAGGCGTTTTCAGGCGTAAAGTTAGTCCAGCAAAAAGCTGAACTAGCCAATGTTAAGTATGGACGTCGTTCCCGCGTCGAATTTTGACATTTTTACGTCGTTTGTGTAAGTCGTCCGTGAATGGGGCTGGACGTAATTTACGTTCACGTCGAAACCAATACGTCCTTGCGGCGTACTTTGGAGCAATGCACACTGGGATATGTCCACAGACGGCGCATGCGCCGTTCGTTAGAAACGTCAATCATGTCGGGTCACGAGTCATTAACATAAAACACGCCCCCCTGTTCCTCATTTGAATTAGGCGCCCTTACGCCCGGCCCATTTACGCTACGCCGCCGTAACTTAGTAGGCAAGTGCTTTGTGAATGCAGCACTTGCCTCTATGACTTACGGCGGCGTAGCGTATATGCGATACGCTACGCCGCCTCAAAGTTAAGCCAGTCTTTCTGAATCTGGCTAACAGTCTGTAGGATTCAATATGCAGTTTACCCAACCTTTGCAGCTATAACAGCTTCAACTCTTCTGGGAAGGCTGTCCACAAGGTTTAGGAGTGTGTCTATGGGAATGTTTGACCATTCTTCCAGAAGTGCATTTGTGAGGTCAGGCACTGATGTTGGACGAGAAGGCCTGGCTCACAGAATCCAATCTAATTCATCCCAAAGGTTGAGGTCAGAACTCTGTGCAGGCCATTCAAGTTCCTCCATCCGAAACTCGCTCATCCATGTCTTTATGGACCTTGCTTTGTTCACTGGTACAGATCATTTGTTGGAGGGGGGATTATGGCGTGGGTTTGTTTTTTAGGGTTGACCTCTCAGTTCCAGTGAAGGAAACTCTTAGGATGTCAGCATACCAAGACATTTTGGACAATTTCATGCTCCCAACTTTGTGGGAACAGTTTGGGGATGGCCCCTTCCTGTTCCAACATGACTGCGCATGTTAAAGGGACACCAGGGCTGGGCAAGAAGGGGTTAAAGTTTCCAGTCGATGAAGCATGTACACGGGACGTGTCGTATGTTACATACCAATTCTAATCCAGCACAGGGAGATGCGATCTCGCGTGATTATTGACGCTCAGAAGGAAACGGCTTTGTCCGCCTCCCACAGCTAGTTAGGTCACAACTGTGCTAAAACAATAATGATTTTGATTATTCAGAGATCCAAGCTTAGCAGGATATTAATAACCTCCTCGCCCTCGCATTGACTGCGAGCCAGACAGACACACGTGAATCCGCACCTCGTGAGCCTCGGAGCACCTAACGCCTACTAACTGACTGACCTGTATATGAGAGCGCGCCAGGGCCAGACAGCCTGACCTCAGCAGATTATCTGTGGGGAGGGAGAGGCCGCCGGGGAGGGGGGGAGGCTGACCAGACGGGGGGCACCAGGATAACAAGGGTCCATGTGCCACCTCACTGCCCCCGGCCCTGTAATGATGAACAGGTACTCCTGGTTCACTTATAAAGTTGGTTTGATGTAAGACCTTCCAGACTTCCAGGTTGTCTTTCTATAAGTTCACCAAACAAATAATAATTTGTGGCGTGCAAAAACAATGAAGCTTCTCTTCTGACAGCAAAATAGTTCACTTTCAGCGAAGGCCCGCGGTCATTTTTTATCACGCAAATCGGAATGTCTAAAAACGTGCACCTCCAATCTTTTCAGTAGGAGGGCCACCGTGTATATTTTACACATATTCCTGGACCGAAAAAAATCAGTTCCTTCCCCCCCTCAAATAGGAGTCCCCCTTTAACATCAGAAGCCCCCCCATCACATCACAAACCCCCCCCCCCCATTAGAGTCACCCTTTCTATTGAGAAACTCCCCATCACAACACAATATCACAGACCCCCTCTCCCACTTTTCACAGCAGACCCTCCCCCCCCCCCCCCGTAACATTATAGTGCCCAATCATCATAGTGCACAATCATCATAATGTCCAGTCATCATAGTGCCCAGTCATCATAGTGCCCAATCATCATAGTGCCCAGTCATCATAGTGCCCAATCATCATAGTGCCCAATCATCATAGTGTCCAGTCATCATAGTGTCCAGTCATCATAGTGCCCAGTCATCATAGTGCCCAATTATCACAGTGCCCAGTCATTATAGTACCCAATCATCACAGTACCCAGTCATCATAGTACCCAGTCATCATAGTACCCAGTCATTATAGTGCCCAGTCATCATAGTTCCCAGTCATCATAGTCTCCAGTCATCATAGTACCCAGCAATCATAGTGCCCAGTCATCATAGTATACTACCCAGCCATCATAATACCCAATCATCATAATGCCCGGTCATCATAGTGCCCAATCATCATAGTGCCCAGTCATCATAGTACCCAGACATCATAGTACCCAGACATCATAGTGCCCAGCCATCATAGTGCCCAGCTCTCATAGTGCCCAGTCATCATAGTACCCAGCAATGATAGTGCCCAGTCATCATAGTACCCAGCAATCATAGTGCCCAGCAATCATAGTGCTCAGTCACCATAGTACCCAATCGTCATAGTGCCCAGTCATCATAGTGCCCAATCATCATAGTACCCAATCGTCATAGTACCAGACATTATAGTGTCCAGTCATCGTAGTACCCAGTCATCATAATACCCAGTCATCGTAGTGCCCAGTTATCGTAGTGCCCAGTCATTGTAGTACCCAGTCATCATAGTGCCAAGTCATCATAGTGTCCAGTCATCATAGTGCCCAGTCATCATAGTACTCAGCCATTGTAGCGCCCAGTCATCATAGTACACTACCAGGCAGCCATCATAGTACCCAATTATCATAGTGCCCAGTCATCATAGTGCCCAGGCAACTAGCATTTTAGAGAGAGGCCCAAAAAAGTTCACATTAAAGTGATATTAAACCATAATTTTTTTTAACCTGTTCCCGTTGGCCATATGCATATATGCAGCAGCTGGGTGGGCGGGCTTCAAAGCGGACCTTCAGTCATTTTTTCAACTTTCCATCTATTAAATCTTCTGCCCTTGTTGTTTTAACATTGAATAGTAAAACATTTATTTTCAGTAACATAGATGCCAACATTGTAAAAAATGTTATAGGGACACTTTTTTGTCTGCAGGCGGGGACTTATTATAATTAGGTGCGGGGCATTCATTTTTAGGCATGGTGTAACGGGAAAAGGAAAATGTGGCGTGTGAAAATGGGCGTGGCTTAAACCAAATAATGGGTGTGGCATAAAGGGGGCTTGGCCTGATGGGGGTGTGGTTCGAGTCTGAGATGAGTGAGGGAGGGAGAAAGAAAGAAATAGGGAGAGAAGGAGAGAGAAAGAAGGAAAGAAAGAGGGGTGGAGGGACAGCAGGCCCAGATCCTTCACACAATAGAAATCTGTGTATTCCAGAAAGTTTAACAATCAGCAGATAAAGATACTCCAAACACCTGGTGTTAGCGCGTCAATCATTCATGGTTGTTATGGTGTCAGGATGACTGAAGCGCATTATTTCTATTTTTACATTGTAATATAAAACGAATAATAATCAGTGGGAGCCCTGAGCGTGTCACTTGTCACGTCGCCTGCCACCAGATGCCATCAGGTGTCCCCAGCAGAGTCCCTTCTTACACCAGGCATTCCAAGCGGAGTCCCTCCTTACATCAGGCGCCCCCAGCGGAGTCCCTCCTTACATCAGGTGTCCCCAGCGGAGTCCCTCCTGACATCAGGTGCCCCCAGCGGAGTCCCTCCTTACATCAGGTGCCCCCAGCGGAGTCCCTCCTGACATCAGGTGCCCCCAGCGGAGTCCCTCCTTACATCAGGTGCCCCCAGCGGAGTCCCTCCTTACATCAGATGCACCCAGCAGAGTCCCTATTTACATCAGGTGTCCCCAGGCAGTGGAGTCTCTCTTTACATCAGTGTCCCCAGTGAAGTCCCTCCTGACATCAGGTGCCCCCAGGAGAGTCCCTACTTACATCAGGTGTCCCCAGGCAGTGGAGTCTCTCCTTACATCAGTGTCCCTAGTGAAGTCCCTCCTTACATCAGTGTCCCTAGTGAAGTCCCTCCTTACATCAGGTGTCCCCTGTGGAGTCCCTCCTTACATCAGGTGTCCCCAGGCAGTGGAGTCCCTCCTTACATCAGTGTCCCCAGTGGAGTCCCTCCTTATATCAGTGTCCCCAGGCAGTGGGGTCCCTCTTACATCAGGTGTCCCCAGGCAGTGGAGTTCCTCCTTACATCAGTGTCCCCAGTGGAGTCCCTCCTTATATCAGTGTCCGCAGGCAGTGGGGTCCCTCTTACATCAGGTGTCCTCAAGCAGTGGGGTCCCTCTTACATCAGTGTCCCCAGTGGAGTCCCTCCTTATATCAGTGTCCCCAGTGGAGTCCCTCCTTATATCAGTGTCCCCAGGCAGTGGAGTCCCTCTTACATCAGTGTCCCCAGTGGAGTCCCTCCTTATATCAGTGTCCCCAGTGGAGTCCCTCCTTATATCAGTGTCCCCAGGCAGTGGAGTCCCTCTTACATCAGTGTCCCCAGTGGAGTCAAAATTCCTTACATCAGGTGTCCCCAAGCAACGGAGTCCCTCTTACATTAGGTGTCCCTAGGCAGTGGAGTCCAGAGTCCTTACATCAGGTGTCCCCAGTTGAGCTCCTTGGCTCTGCCTCTCGTCGGAAGCAGGCCACAGGGGGAGGGTTGGTGGCAGCTCCATTTAGGTCTCTTTCCCATGTGTTCAGTGAAGAGATGAGGTGAAGCTAACTGGCTTCAGTGTGCAAGAGAATTGTCTACTTGTACACTGAAGAGAGAAGCTGATTGGCTGCACGGATCAGAGGCCCCTCCCCTCTCCACTGAACATAGGGGGAAAGAGACCTGCTGGAAACAGAACTCGCGGTGGTGGCCATATTTTCGGAGCGGTCTTTGCCAAAAACAGTCCCGATTCCCGGGACGAAAACAAAATACTGGGATTTTCATCGGGACGGACTCAGATCGGGATGATCCCGGGAAATTCTGGACTGTTGCAAAGTATGCAGTAAATACCTTACACGGCCCACTTTCTGTTTCTTGTCTGGTCATTAGCCTTATAAAAACATGCACAGCTCTGTCTCTCTCACTCAGTTTGCCAGGAAGTGAGGGGGGATGAATCATAAGAGGGTCAATGAGAGCTGCAGGGCTGCAAAGCTGGAGGTGTACCTCTGTGTGTCTGTGCAAATCCAGGAAGTGAACAGGCAGCAGCTTCAGCTGCCCACAGTTAAAATGGCTACAGCCAGACTCAGTGGAGGGAGATTTCTGCAGCATATTTGACAAGTTCAGAATCACAGTATATATAAAATAATATGCAAAGTGGTTGTAGGGCAGTTTCAGAATGGCAAAGATGTTTTTATTACAAATTATGTAAGCAGACTGCAGTTCTTCTTTAAAGCGGAAAAACACTTTTAAATTAAACTAACTGCGCATGCGCGAGTGACCTCATAGGCCGGCGCAGACATCTACATCTCCTCGATGGCACAGATTTGGAAGATTTAGAGAATACTTACAAGGAATACATATAATAGGCTTTAATGTTGGGTCTAATACTGTATCAACACTAAGGGCCAGATCCTCGTAGATCGTCGTATCTTTGCGCGGGCGTAACGTATCCGATTTACGTTACGCCTCCGCAACATAGCCGGGCAAGTGCTGTATTCTCAAAGCACTTGTTCCGTAAGTTGCGGCGACGTAGCGTAAATCGGCCGGCGTAAGCCCGCCTAATTAAAATTTGGAACAGGGGAGCATGTTTTATGTAAAACTACTGTGACCCCACGTGATTGACGTTTTTGCGGAACGGCGCATGCGCCGTCCGTGGAATTTCCCAGTGTGCATTGCTCCAAAGTACGCCACAAGGTACTTTTCGACGTGAACGTAAATGACGTCCAGCCCCATTCACGGACAACTTACGCAAACGACGTAACTTTTTCAAATTTCAACACGGGAACGACGGCCATACTTAACATTGGCTGCGCCTCATATAGCAGGGGCAACGTTACGCCGGGAAAAGCCTAACGTAAACGTCGTAACTTTACTGGCTGCGCGTACTTTCGGGAATTCGCGTATCTAGCTAATTTGCATACTCAAAGCGGAATTCGACGGAAGCGCCACCTAGCGGTCAACAAAAAAAATGCAGTTAAGATCCGACGGCGTAAGAGACTTACGCCTGTCGGATCTAACAGATATCTATGCGTAACTTATTCTATGAATCAGTCGCATAGATACGACCGGCCGGACGCAGAGATACGACGGCGTATCTGGAGATACGCCGTCGTATCTCCTCTAAGAATCTGGGCCAAAGCATTCAAGGGAGACAGTAACTAGGCTCCTGATGCATATAGTTATCTATATCTTTTAATCCTTGTCTGATGTTCCAATAAAGGCTGATGTCACAACCCCCTGCCCCAGATTTCTGGTTTCAGGGTGGCTCCTCTCTCTTGCAGTGTCCTATGGAGCCACCCTTGTATGCAGGAACTAGAGTTGTTATTGCTTACACTGTGCAAAAATAGATAAACACAGCCCCATTACCTAGAAAGACAAGGCACTCCCCTGCTCCTCCCCCCTAGTGTGACCGTGTGTCCCGGATTTCCCGGGACAGTCCCGCATTTTGCAGGTCTGTCCCAGGTCCCGGGCACCTTCATTCCTGGACAATACAGTGTCCCAGAATGAAGCTCACACAGCCACCCCCCCTCCCCTCTATCTGTTGCCCCACAAAAAAGGTCGCCACATCGCCACTTTACTCACTGACAGCACTTGTCCTGGCCGGGAAAGTCTGGAGAGGCACAATCCCCGCCCCCTGCTTGTGATTGGAGAAATGATAAATCCCACCTCTTGGGCCAGATTCAGGTAGATCTGCGGCGGCGTAACGTATCGCATTTACGTTACGCCGCCGCAAGTTTTACGGGCAAGTGCTTGATTCACAAAGCACTTGCCTGTAAAGTTGCGGCGGCGTAGCGTAAATTCCCCCGGCGCAAGCCCGCCTAATTCAAATGATCCGGGTAGGGGGCGTGGATCATTTAAATTAGGCGCGTTCCCGCGCCGATCGTACTGCGCATGCGCCGTCCCAAAAATTTCCCGACGTGCATTGCGGTAAATGACGTCGCAAGGACATCATTGGTTTCGACGTGAACGTAAATGGCGTCCAGCGCCATTCACGGACGACTTACGCAAACGACGTAAAATTTTCAAATTGCGACGTGGGAACGACGGCCATACTTAACATTGGATACGCCACCTAGGGGGCATGTTTATCTTTACGCCGCGTATCTCTTACGGAAACAACGTAAATTTACTACGATGGGCAAGCGTACGTTGGTGAATCGGCACTAATGACTCATTTGCATATTCTACGCCGACCGCAATGGAAGCGCCACCTAGCGGTCAGCGTAAATATTGCACCCTAAGATACGACGGCGCAGGCCGTCGTATCTTAGGCATGTTTAAGTGTATCTCAGTTTGACATATACGACGGGCTTAGATTCGGCGTTACGTCGGCGTATCTACTGATACGCCGGCGTAACTCTTTGTGAATCTGGCCCCTTGTGTCTAATCACAGCATGGCAGTGTAAAGCCAGCATTGGAACAAGGTAAAACGGATCTCGGCCAGTCAGGACAAGTGCTGTCAATGAGTAAAGTGGCAATGTGGCTTCCTTTTTTGGGGGCGTGATCAGTTCTTCTGGGTAGAGCGCGCATCCGCTGCCCCAGCTCAACACAAGCGGATTTTTGGGAAGGGGGGTCCCTGAATAGTCATTTGGGAATGTGGTCCCCCTACTCCCCCCTCCCACTAAGCTCCAAATCGCATTGTCCGCTGTTGCCTCTTTCCTGTAAAGACCAGAAATTCAGGAAAGCAGCACTGAGAGAGCAGGAGCCAGCAGCATTAAACATTGTAAACAGCAAATGCTGATTTAAGATTTTTACTAAATAGTTTACTGTGGAATGTTTATTTTATTGAGCTCAGTGTGCTAAACTGAAAAGCGCTGAGGATTTATTGCTCCGAAAATGGGTCAGGTTTGTCAGGCTGAAGAAATGATATTTACAGGAAGAACGATTTGTAAGTGTCAATGCCTGGGGGCAATGTGCAGGTATTACACAATTCTTGGCCGGCATCCAGCCCAGCGAACACGAGACCCGACGGTCACCTGTACCAGGTAACTGGCCCAGCCGGTATCCAAAACGCACTGCCAGCAGAGAACAGGAATACCAAAGCTTCCTTCTCGGAATCCTCCGCAGAGAACACGCAGCCAACAAAATACCTGGGCGGCGAGGTGGAAGGACAGGTTTATGGAGCTTTGAGTGGCAGGGATGTCAAAAAGTGATCTATGCGGCTTGTTGTATCTCACAATGACCACAATGGCATCAAATGTCTTCCACTTTCAAGGGATGTTCCACTTCACTGTAACTCAAGAGCAGGATATTGTGTAAGGCCTGGGCACACCTATGCGTTTTTTCCGTGCATTTTCACTTCTGCAGAAACACACTACAGTCCATGTAACACGGTTTCCTATGGATGTAGTTCACATCTGTGCGTTTTATGGAAAAGGGACCTTTTTCTGGTCTTTGGTTCCATAGACTTCAATGGCTCAAAAACGTGTATTGAAAAAAACGCGAAATGCACCTGAAATATGCAAACTGCAATTTTCGTAGATGGGCGCAGATTCACGTAGATGGGCGCAAAATTGTGCGGGCGTAACGTATATCATTTACGTTACGCCACCGCAAGTTTTTCAGGCAAGTGCTTTATTCACAAAGCACTTGCCTGTAAAGTTGCGACGGCGTAGCCAGGGCCAGATTAAGAACATCATGGGCCTGGTGCTGAGGATTTTGGTGGGGCCTTTTAGGCTGCATTCACACCTCCGCGACAAGTAACGCCGCGTACGCGGCGTATTTTGCCGCGAATAGTGTAACTTTTTTTTTACAAATCCTTCCTATTGCTTTGTATGGCCGAACGCCAATGCCGCCTGAAAAAAAGGGTCCGGGACTTTTTTTCATGCCGCAGGTGTACGGCGTCTATGAGATGTGAACCATCTCATAGACAGCAATGGGAATTCTCCCCTCCAGCGGCACGAGCGGCCGGCGTCGGGCGTTTTGTCACGGAGGTGTGAATGGGGTGTAATAAATAATAAATAAATGCGTGGGAATGACATGAACGCAGCCCAGCCAAGGCAAGTGACCAAAGGCACAGAACCCAGAAGGAAGACCGGGTGAAGATGGAAGTGCCCGGGCCCCGCCTGATTCATCGCAGCACTGGAGGGCTCAGTCTGAAAATTGAAGTGTACACTAATGTGCTAATATGCTGTGCATACTTGTACGTTGTGGCATAATCTACCCCAGGGCCTCTAAAAAGTAGTAATGTCAGGAAAGTTTACTACCACTTTAATATCACAGGATCCCAGGAGCCTCTCATGGGGCCCCCTACTGACCCGGTGAACGGTGGCCCTTGGGCAGTGCCTAAGTGCACAGTTGCCAACATTTAAAAAATATTTTCAGGGCCACTTTTTTATATAAGTGCTATATTTAGAGTAGCTGAGATCCCCGATGTTCCTCTATACATCACAGTAGTAATCACAAAATTAAATGAGTACTAATAATGGGGCAGAACAAATATGAGAACTGATATTTCCTTTAGTTGAACTAACAAAAGTGTGTCCATTCTAGAGCTGGTAACATTGAGGATATTCAGTATAATTTTAAAGAACTGTTTTTGTGGGTAAGCGACATAGGGGAGGAGTATGGACGGTATATATGTGGGAAGTGCAGGTGAGGGAGAGGAATGTGGAGGGTCTAACAGTGGGCACTATGTACAGGAGAGGAGTACAAAGGGTACGGAAAAAAGCACTATGTACAGGAGAGGAGTGTGAAGGGTATGACAATGGGCAGTATGTACAGGAAGAGTGAGGGGGTATGACAGAGGGTAGTACGTACCAGAGAGAAGTGTGGAGGGTATGATGGGGCAGTATGTACAGGAGAGGAGTGTGGAGGGTATGACAGTGGGCAGTATGTACAGGAGAGGAATGTAGACAGTATGATAGTGGGCTCTATGTATAGGAGAGGAGTGTGGAGGGTATGACAGTGAACACTATGTATAGGAGAGGAGTGTGGAGGGTATGACAGTGAACACTATGTATAGGAGAGGAGTGTGGAGGGTATGACAGTGGGCACTATGTATAGGAGAGGAGTGTGGAGGGTATGACAGTGAGCAGTATGTACAGGAGAGGAGTGTGGAGGGTGCGACAGTGGGCACTAAGTACAGGAGAGAAGTGTATGACAGCAGGCACTATGTACAGGAGAGGAGTGTGAAGGGTATGACAGTGGGCGCTATGTATAGGAGAGGAGTGTGGAGGGTATGACAGTGGGCACTATGTACAGGAGAGGAGTGTGTAGGGTATGACAGTGGGTACTATGTATAGGAGAGAAGTGTGGAGAGTATGACAGTGGGCACTATGTACAGGAGAGGAGTGTGGAGAGTATGACAGTGAGCACTATGTACAGGAGTGGAAGGATATTTAGGGACTGAGTAGTGGTTAAGCGGGTCATACATGGATTGAAATTATGCCAATTATGCAGAGACCAGCCATAGTCAATCTATGTATGGGCTAGCTGGTTTTACACAAGTCAATCTATTAATCAACTTGAGTACAACCAGCCTGTTTTTTTTCTTAAAACAATCAGTGCTGCCAGCTAAAGTTAGCAACACTGATCATTGTACGCACTGGCAGAACACAATAACACTGCAGGAGTGATTCCCCCATCCACAGGTCAGCAGGTGAGAGGGTGTGTGGGGACAGGCTGGGGAGAGATACTAGTCAGTGGCTGGGTAGGCACTGGTAGTATCAGAGCCAGATACACACAGGTTACATACGCCACGATCGTTAGAGCGAGAACAATAATTCTAGTACTAGACCTCCTCTGTAACTCTAAACATGTAACCTAAAAAAATGTAAAGCATCGCTTAGGATACCAAAAAAAATTGTGCTAACTTAGCTAACTAACTGTTTTTTTAATGAATGAAACATTTTTTTCCCAAAAAAACATGTTTGAAAAATTGCTGCGCAAATACCGTGCTAGAGCTGCACAATTAATCGTTAAAAAAATCGTGATCTCGATTCAACCCCCCTGACGATCTTCAATGCAGAGTTTGCTGATTCTTTCATATAACAAGTGGAGAGACTTTCAGCTGTCAAAAGAAAATATCTGGGCAGTCTGCCAAGTTTTAACAGGAAACATTGTAACTAACACTTCCTTCTTAGATCAAAGGGATACACTTCTGTGTGTAAAGAACAAATCTGGGCAGTCTGCGAAGTTTGTAAACAAAATGAAACATTGTAGCTAACTAACATTGTAACTAAATTTAACTAACTAAATTGTAACTAAATTTAACCACTTAAAGTCCAACACTTGTTTCTTAAGTTAGAAAGCAATATTATTTGCTAGAAAATTACTTGGAATTATATATATTTTAGCAGAGACTCTAGGGAATACAATGGCTATTGCTGCAATATGTTATGTCACACTGCATTTTCCCACTTCAATGAATAATAAAAACCATAAAAACAAAACAGTGAAGTTAGCCCATTTTTTTTTTTTTTTTATGTGAAAGATGATGTTACGCCGCAACAATCGTGAGAGAATCGTGATCTATCTTCTAAGCAAAAAAATTGCAATTCTCATTTTAGCCAGAATCGTGCAGCTCTATACCCTGCAACATAAAAAGTGCAAAGACCACCATAGAGTAATTTTCTAGCAAAAAACAAATGATGATTTTTACATGTAGTAGAGAAGTGTCAGAATTGGCCTGGGTGGCAAGGGGTTAATTACCATGAGTAATATACAAATAATTATTATAAGCACTGTGATCCTATCAGTCTGCAGCAGTGTGTCAGCTTGTATTTATATTGGCCGCTCTGAATGTAGCTTCTGACAGGCTGTGCAAGCAGACCCGTATCTCCGGAACCATAAATGATAGTCGTCCCATATTTTAACCAGTTGTGGGGTAGCTCTTCCCATGCCTACCCCCAAATGTGGGGTTTCTGTGACTTCAGGTCATCGAGCTACAACCCCCCAAATTCGATCTTAGACAAAAAAAATCTTAAAAAAAAAAAAAAAAAAATTTTTTTTTTTTTTTTTTGGGGCAAATGGGCCTATCTTGAGAAAGGGGCCTGGAGCTGCAGCTCCATCAGCCCCATTGTTAATCCGGCCCTGGGCGTAGCGTAAATGACCCGGCGGAATTAAAATTTGACGGATAGGGGGCGTGTTTCATTTAAATGAAGCACGTCTCAGTGCCGAACGAACTGCGCATGCGCCGTCCCTAAAATATCCCAGTGTGCATTGCTCCAAATGATGTCGCAAGGACGTCATTGGTTTAGACGTGAACGTAAATGACTTCCAGCCCCATTCACGGACGACTTACGCAACCGACGTAAATTTTTACATTTTCGACGCGGGAACGACAGCCATACTTAACATTGGCTGCGCCTCATAGACCCAGGGGCAACTTTACGCCGGGAAAAGCCTAAAAGCCTAATGTAAACATCGTAACTTTACTGCGTCGACCGATCGTACGTTCGGGAATTCGCGTATCTAGCTAATTTGCATACTCAACGTGGAAATCGACGGAAGCGACACCTAGCGGGCAAAAAAAAATTGCAGTTTAGATCCGACGGCGTAAGAGACTTATGCCTGTCGGATCTATTGAATATCAATGCGTAACTGATTCTAAGAATCAGTTGCATAGATACGACGGCGCTACGCAGAGATACGACGTATCTGGAGATGCGCCGTCGTATCTCTTTTGAGAATCTGGGCCTTAGGCCCCGTACACACCACCGAGTTTCTCGGCAGAATTCAGCCAGAAACTCGGTCGGAGCTGAATTCTGCCGAGAAACCCGGCCGTGTGTACACTTTCGGCCGAGGAAGCCGACGAGGACCTCGGCGAGGAAATAGAGAACATGTTCTCTATTTCCTCGTTGTTCAATGGGAAATTTCGGCTCGCCGAGATCCTCGGCGGCTTCACAAGGAACTCGACGGGCAAAACGATGTGTTTTGCCCGTCGAGTTCCTCGGACGTGTGTACGGGGCCTAAGTCTTCGTTCACATACATTATATTACCAAAAGTATTGGGACACCTGCCTTTAGGCTCAATTCACATCTATGCATGTTGCTTTTGAGCGTTTCTGCAGTGCTTGTCGTGTTTTTGGACGCACGTTTTTACTGCGATTTTGCTGCATTTTTTTTTTTACACTGTATATAGCTGCTTGCTAAGGAGGGAGCCGAGAAGGCCCTAAGGAGGGGGGCACATCTTTAACAACTGATAAGTCATCAGCTGTCAGCAAACTTCCCTGCTGACAGCTGAATGTAAAAAAAAACAAAAAGATTTGTCACCTAAAAAAAACGTTGGAAAAAAACAGTGTGGGGTCCCCCCCAGGTCCATGCCAGGCCCTTGGGTCTAGTATAGATTCGGAGGGGACCCTCCACGCCAATTTAATATATATTTTTTAATGGTGTGGGGTCCCCCCAAAATCCATACTAGACCCTTATCCGAGCATGCAGCCTGGCAGGGCAGGAAAGGGAGGGGACAAGCGAGTACCCCCCTGAAGCGAGCACTCCTGAACCATACCAGGCCACATGCCCTCAACATGGGGGGGTGAACCTTGCCCCTAGGTTGATGGGGACAAGGGCCTCTTCCCTTCAACCCTGGTCGGTGGTTGTCGAAGTCTGTGGGCGGGGGGGCTTATCAGAATCTGGAAGCCCCCTTTAACAAGCCCCCCCTATGTGAAAAAGTTAGGGGCTACATTGTACCCCTACCCATTAACCACAAAAAAGTTGTGTAGTTTTTGTAGACAGTTTTTGACATGTCTTTTATTAAAAAATATCTTCATCTTCCCTGTTTCTTCCTCCGGTCTTCCCTTTCCCTGATTGGGACAATAATCAGAATGTATTTTTTATCTTTTCTGAAGTAGTGTGAGATCTGTAGGTGTGTGGCAGCCCAGTTGCCGGCGAAGTGATGAGGTCTAGGTGAAGAAGAGATCACATTGTGCGTTCTCCATTTATCTCTCTCGCTGTTTTTCCGAACACGTGACGGTAAAAGTCACCCACAGACGCTTTTCTCCTATGCTTCCCGAGCACACAAAGAACTGCCATTGTTTCCACTGAAAATGAGGACACTCGCCGGCATTAAGTACGCTCGGTGTAAAAACAGAGATCAGTCTCTGCGCTCATTTGGATGGCTAGAGCTGGAGGAAGCGTGTGTTAAAGTGGAACTCCGAGCAAATTAAAAAACAACAGATTTGATGCATTCTGTCAGCAGTTATTGTTTTTTACAATCCCCCCTGCAATCTAGTTTAATTACCTGGCAATCCTGCCAGTAAGTCTGTTATATTTCCGCTTCCTTTAAACACTTGCCTACCGGGCCAATTCTGGCATTTCTCTCCTACATATAAATCATAATTTGAAAAAAAAATTTTAGCTAGAAACTACTTAGAACCCCCAAACATTATATATATATATTTTGTAGGCAGAGATCCTAGAGAATAAAATTATGCTGCATTTTTTTATGTTACATAATATTTGCGCAGGGATTTTTTCAAATGCATTTATTTTGGAAAAAATTCAATCTAATGAGTTTTAATGCACAACAACACAATATACCCGTATATGCGCGAGTATAAGCTGACCCGAAAATAAGCCGAGGCACCTAATTTTACCACAAAAAAAATGGGAAAACTTATTGACTCGAGTATAAGCCTAGGGTGTCCATCTGCATCCCTCACTGTGCCTCACTTTGCCTCACTGTGTCCATGTGCATGCCTCACTGTGCCCATGCCTCACTGTGCCCATGCCTCACTGTGCCCATGCCTCACTGTGTCCATGCCTCACTGTGTCCATGCCTCACTGTGCCCATGCCTCACTGTGCCCATGCCTCACTTTGTCCATGACTAGACTTACGTTTAACATGGGAGTATATAGAATGGGTGCCCGAATTTGAAAAATCGGTGCTCCCCGGCAGTAGGTCCCGGGGAACACACTTGGTGCACACTTATAGAGGAGAACTGGGGCTACATGTGTGCCAAGTTTTGGGTCCAGGGGACCTACAGCTGGCCGGTACCGGGTCCCCAAAGTTACCAAAAAAAATACAGTTTATCATGGGAGTCTATGGAAGGGATGCCTGAATTTGAAAAATCGGTGCTCCCCGGGCCGTAGGTCCCCCGGACAACAAACTTTGCACACTTGTAGAGGAAGAGTGGGGCTACATGTGTGCCAAGTTTGGGGTCCAGGGAACTGGGTCCCCAAAGTCCGGGAGATCAGGCACAAAAAGGTGACTCGAGTATAAGCCGAGGGCGGCATTTTCAGCACAAAAAAATGTGCTGAAAAACTCGGGGGAGTGAGATCGCTTCCCATGGTTTTTTCCCGTCACCAATCGAGCGGCCGTATTTTGAACTACTTGCAGATGAGAGATTTGGTATTTAGGGAGTCCGAGATAGAGGGCATTTGCATAGTCAAGTCTGGAGTTGATAATTGTTCCCACCGCGACTGCTATGTCTTCTTTAGGGATGAAGGGAGTGAGTCTGCGTAGTAGGCGCAGCAGGTGGTGCGATCCGCTGACTACTGACCCTATTTGTGCGTCCAATGTCATGTCGGTGTCGAATATGACTCCAAGACTTTTGACTTTGGTGCTAGGGGTGATGGTTTTTGCCCAGAATGGGCGGGGGTGTCCATGTTGTTGCGGGATGATTCTTTCGATTGGCGTGAAACAGGAGAAGTTCTGTTTTTGAGCCGTTGAGTTTAAGATAACTCTTTGACATCCAGTTTTCTATTAAAGTAAGGCATTTCTCTAGTCCGAGATAATGATCCTTTTTGTTGCAGATGCGAAAATACAGTTGTGTGTCATCTGCATAAGAGTGGTAAAGTAACTTCTGGTTACTGATGATTTCAAAAAGAGGGCGGAGATAGATATTGAACAGAACAGGCGACAAAGGGGATCGCTGAGGGACTCCGCATGACACCGTGCGTTTTTCGGAAGTGAAAGGACCAAGTTTCACTATTTGTGATCGGTTTTCCAAGAAGGAGGAGAACCAAGATAAATCACATTCCGCGACTCCGGCTACTTCAGCTAGCCGAGTCAGCAATAATTTGTGGTCTACCGTGTCGAGCGCTGCGCTTAGGTCCAGCAGTACCAGAAGACAAGATTCTCCTTCGTCTGCTGCCTCGAGAGCGTCATCCCATATTTTGAGAAGTGCTGTTTCTGTCCCGTGGCCAGAACGGAAACCCGATTGAAACGGATCGAGTAATTTATGGGTGTCTAAATGATGTTGTAGCTGTTGTACAACTTCTTTCTCCATTACCTTGAAGACATTTAGGCCTGTTATGGGTCAACGGTGGTTTGGGTCTTTGGGGTCGAGGGTGTTTTTTTTTAGAATTGGTTTGATTATGCCTTGTTTCAGCAAGGTTGGCACCTTGCCCTCCTTAAAAAAAATGGTTTATGAGCTGCGTGATGGCAGGTGCCAAAATATCGGCACATTCTTTCAGCAGTTTAGTGGGGATGATATTATTAGGTGCTGTGCCGTTTCGCAGAGTACCAATGATATTTTTAGTGGCATTGATGGAAATGGGTTTAAGCGTGAAATTAGTTGATTGCGGCGGATTGTTGTGGGTATTAGCTTTGTGATTTTGGCGGGGGGTCGATGACGGTTCTATTTTGCTGAATACTTTCACGGATTTTTTAAATTTTGTCAATTTTGTTATGGCTTTCTTTCAACAATGGCTTTCTTCTTGCCACTCTTTCATAAAGGTCAGATTTGTGGAGAGCACCACTAATAGTTGTCCTGTGGACAGATTCTCCCATCTGAGCTGTGGATCTCTGCAGCTCCTCCAGAGTTACCATGGGCCTCTTGGCTGCTTCTCTGATTAATGCTCTCCTTGCCCAGCCTGTGAGTTTAGGTGGACAGCCATGTCTTGGTAGGTTTGCAGTTGTGCCATACTCTTTCCATTTTGAGATGGATTGAACAGAGCTCTGTGAGATGTTCAAAGTTTGGGGTATTTTTTTATAACCTAACTCTGCTTTAAACTTCTCCACAACTTTATCCCTGACCTGTCTGGTGTGTTCTTTGACCTTTATAATGTGGTTTGTTCACTAAGGTTCTCCAACAAACCTCTGAGGGCTTCACAGAACAGCTGCATTTATACTGAGATTAAATTACACACAGGTGGACTCTATTTGCTAAATATGTGACTTCTGAAGGAAATTGATTCCACTAGAATATATTTTAGTTAGGGGTATCAGAGTAAAGGGGGCTGAATACAAAGGCACGTCACACTTTTCACATATTTATTTGTAAAAAAAATTGAAAACCATTTATCATTTTCCTTCCACTTCACAATTATGTGCCACTTTGTGTTGGTCTATCACATAAAATACATTTATGTTTTTGATTGTAACATGACAAAATGTGGAAAATTTCACGGGGTGTGAATACTTTTTCAAGGCACTGTGTATAACGTCGTCAATTTGCACAGCGCTTTACATATATATGTATAGTATATTGCATATTCACATCAGTCCCTGCCCTCAAGGAGCTTATAATCTAAGGTCCCTAACTTACATTCATACATACACATATTAGGGGCGTAACTAGAAATCACAGGGTCCCATAGCAAAATGTATTTTGTATGGGGCCCCCTCTGCAAACAGCCCCCCCCCCTGCCAGTGTGCCGATCAATTGCCGCTACTGTGCCCCATTAGATGCTGCCAGTGTGCCCATCAATTGCCGCTACTGTGCCCCATCAGATGCTGCCTGGCACTTACCTGTCTCGCAGCGGGTCAGCGGCGGTCTCCTGCACGTCCTCCGTGTCTTCTTCATGCAATGCATGAATCTATCTATTGTGATTAGAGCGGTGCAGGAGAGAGGGGGCGGCGCTCCTGCGCCCTTTATGGACTCACCACCACTGACTTACATTCCTCATCCTCTCCGGGCCCCATAGCGCCCGCGTGGGTCGTTATGGCATAGTTGCACCCCAGGGGCAAATGCCCTTATGGGCCCTGCCTACATGCTTCCCAGACCACCCATGGCTTAAACATTGGCCGATTGAGCAGGAATTAGCCAAAATTCGAGCCATCTACGGCCAGTGTAAGCTTAGGTAGGCAGTTGATTGTGTTAGGAAGGCGTGGCACAAGACAGTTGGTCTTGGAGGGAAGCGAGGAAAGTGACATCCCCTTTGTAAGTATATGCATACCGTATATATGGAGAAATATATTATATATCCAGTATATATATAGGCCTGGATTCTCGTACGAGTTACGCCGGCGTATCTCCAGATACGCCGTCGTAACTCTGAGTCCGAGCCGTCGTATCTATGCGCCTGATTCTTCGAATCAGTTACGCATAGATTTGTATTAGATCCGACCGGCGTAAGTCTCTTACGCCCTCATATCTTAACTGGCATATTTACGCGTGCCGCTAGGGGCGTGTACGCTGATTTACGCCTAGAAATATGTAAATCAGCTAGATACGCGAATTCACGAACGTACGCCCGGCCGACGCAGTACAGATACGCCGTTTACGTTAGGCTTTTCCCGGCGTAAAGTTACCCCTGCTATATGAGGCGTACCAATGTTAAGTATGGACGTCGTTCCCGCGTCAAATTTTTTAAATTTTACGTTGTTTGCGTAAGCCGTTCGCGAATAGGGCTGGGCGCCATTTACGTTCATGTCGAAAGCATTGGCTTCTTGCGGGTTAATTTGGAGCATGCGCACTGGGATACTTTCACGGACGGCGCATGCGCCGTTCGTAAAAAGGGTCATTTACGTGGGGTCACATTAAATTTACATAACACACGCCCACATCTACCACATTTGAATTAGGCGGGCTTACGCCGGCCTATTTTACGCTACGCCGCCGCAACTTGGTTTGAGAATACGGCACTTTGCCTGTCAAAGTTGCGGAGGCATAACGTAAATAGGATTACGTTACGCCCGCACAAAGATACGCGGTTCTACGTGAATCCGGGCCTCAATGTATACATAAAAAACATTCTCAGTACATGTCCTGCGTTCACACAACTGTCCCTTTATAATGGTAGATTTGTCCCTTTTGAATAAAAGGATTACTCCCGGATAAATCCCCAGGAGAACTTGCCCTAAACTGACACTGTGCAGAATGTAGGTCATAAGACGGCAGCACAGTAAGGCCAGTCTTGTTCTGAGGTGGAGGTTACATCAGCGATGGATGTTGAATAACACCAGTTCCCGCCGCCTCCCTCTCTCTCGGTCTCTCTCTCTCTCTCTCTCGGCGAGGCACACGTGAGGAAAAGTCTCATGCACTGGAAGACTTGAAACACCCAGTAACACCCTGACCTGCTTATTACACGACAACCACACAACGAACATGGCCCGAGGCAGACAACGGCACAAGGGAGGAGGCAGAAGGCCAGGACACAGACAAAGATGATTAGCAGGGGAGACAAAAAAGGCGGGAGAAAAGAGACATGGGAGCTTGTGTATGCGTTGGAGACATGGCAGATAAATGACATAAAGTCATATTGAAAAGCAGTAGTGGGTCTGACCAATAAGAAGAAGCGGTGAGGGGGTAATTGGTCCCCCCCCCTTTCCTCATGTCTCTGCCACTTTTGTTTCCAAATACGTTCTGGCACTAAAGGTGCCTACAGGCTTAGATAACGTTCGCCCACTCTGGCAGTTTGTAGGCCACTCCGCAACCCTGACTGACGTTGCTTGGCCGAGTTTGCTGGAGGGAAGGCTGATTGGCTGAAATAGATTTTACCAGCTGATCACCATTGTTTCACTGAAAACTGCCAGCAGTTACAATGCCCTCTCTTCTATAGGCATGAACATGGAGGTTTACCCTATATTTCTCAAAGGGAATTTTGCTCAATGTCTGTAGGTGGCTAAAGGTGAACCTATGGTTTGTCATTCTTCAGCATCCCTAATGCCGCGTACACACGACGGTTCTAAAAAATTTAGTTTTATTTTAAAGTCATTAAAAACGATCAGAGCTTCAGAGGCATTTTCATGATCTAAAAAAATGGGAATTCAAAATTTCGAACATGCTCTATTTTTTCACAACGTTTTTAACGTTGTCGTTTTTAAGGTTGTAAAAAATGGTCGTGTGTGGGCTTTAACAATGTGAAAAAAATGAGCATGCTCAGAAGCAAGTTATGAGACGGGAGCGCTCGTTCTGGTAAAACTACCGTTCGTAATGGAGATAGCATATTCATCACGCTGTAACAGACAGAAAAGCGCGAATCGTCTTTTACTAACACGAAATTGCTTTGTGAATCAGGCACTTGCGATGAAAACGATGAAAACTTGCGGCGGTGTAACGTATCTACGATACGTTACGCCTCTGCCCTTCTACCTGAATCTGGGCCCAATACTTATTACCACCATAATTTGCAAATAAATTCTTTCCAAATCAGACAATGTGATTATCTGGATTTGTTTCCACATTTTGTCTCTCATAGTTGAGGTATACCTATGATGACAATTACAGGCCTCTCTCATCTTTTTAAGTGGGAGAACTTGCACAATTGGTGGCTGACTAAATACATATCAGAATGGCCAATATTTTGAAAAGGGATCCTGTAACCTGCAATGGTGAGTACCCCAACCTATACATTTTGTTTGGAAACCTTATTTAGACCCCTTTCACACTGGTGAGTTTTTCAGGTGCTTTAGCATTAAAAAAAGGGCCTGTAAAGCGCCTGAAAGAAGCTGCATTTGCAATCCCAATGTGGAAGCTTGAGTGCTTTTACACTAAAGCGCCCTAGTGTGAAAGGGGTCTTAGCAAAAAAAAATCGCCTGTAAAGCGCCCGAAAGAAGCCTCATCTGCAATCCCAATGCGAAAGCCAGAGTGCTTTCACACTGAGGCGCTGGCAGGGCGTCAGAAAAAGTCCTGCAAGCAGCTTCTTTGCAGCGTATTAGCTCCTTCCCATTGAGGCCCTTTTTTTAACGCCGAATCGCCTGAAAAACACCCAGTGTGAAAGGGGTCTTAGCGGAGCTTTACCAGCGTTTTTCGGGTGCTGGCAGTGTGAAAGGGCTTTGAAAGCACTCAGGCTTTCACATTGGGATTGCAGATGAGGCTTCTTTCGGGCGCTTTTTTTAACGCCAAAGCGCCTGAAAAACACCCCAGTGTGATAGGGGTCTTAAGCCACTTTCCTAGGAAGCTTCTGTAAGAAGGAACTAATATATAATGAGATTCATTGAGTGAAGTGGTTAAAAGCCAAACAAAACTGAGTTAAACATTCTTAGCTAGATTCAGGTAGGGCGGCGCATCTTTCAGGCGGCGTAGCGTATCGTATTTACGCTACGCCGCCGTAAGTCAGAGAGGCAAGTACTGTATTCACAAAGCACTTGCCTCCTAAGTTACGGCGGCGTAGCGTAAATGGGGCAGACGTAAGCAAGCCTAATTCAAATGAGGATGAGGGGGGCGTGTTTTATGTAAATGATTGGTGACCCAACGTGATTGAGGTTTTTTATGAACGGCGCATGCGCCGTCCGTGTACATATGCCAGTGTGCATTGCTCCAAAGTACGCCGCAAGGACGTATTGGTTTTGACGTGACTTAGCCCCGACTTACGCAAACGACGTAAAAATTTCAAATTTCGACGCGGGAACGACGGCCATACTTAACATTGACTAGGCCAGCTATTTGTTCCACTAAATTTACGCCGGAAAAAGCTGTACGTAAACGGCGTAAAAAAAAATGCGCCGGGCGCAGGTACGTTTCTGAATCGGTGTATCTAGTCATTTGCATATTCGACGCCAAACTCAAGGGAAGCGCCACCTAGCGGCCAGCGTAAATATTGCACCCTAAGATACGACGGCGTAGGAGACTTACGCCCATGGGCGTCCGCTGAAATTTTTTCAGGGGGGGGGGCCGCTTCAGCAGCGGCTATACACAGTCGCATTTTACCTTTCATCGACCGCTAGCGGAGGTTAAAAAGCTACCCCCCACGTTAAAATTTAAAAACACCCCACTGTGCCCCCTGCATCTTTCAATATCTCTTTGTCCTACTGTGTACCCCCTCTCCACAACTGCACCTCTGGACCCCTTTACATTTACACAGCACCCTGCACAACTGGGCCCTTTTACATTACACAGTACCCTTCACCTCTGGGACCCCTTTACATTACACAGCACCCATGCACCCCTTTACATTACACAACACCCTTCACCACTGGACCCCTTTACATTACACAGCACCCTGCACCACTGGACCCCTTTACATTACACAGCACCCTGCACCCCTTTACATTACACAACACCCTTCACCACTGGACCCCTTTACATTACACAGCACCCTGCATCACTGGACCCCTTTACATTACACAGCACCCTGCACCCCTTTACATTACACAACACCCTTCACCACTGGACCCCTTTACATTACACAGCACCCTGCATCACTGGACCCCTTTACATTACACAGCACCCTGCATCACTGGACCTTGATTGTCACTTGCCACAGCGCCTGTCCACATGTTGATTGTCACTTGCCTGGCTCCAATTGTCCCTCGCTTGTGTCAGGACTAGGGTTGTCAGCAATGTCAGGCAGCAAGAAATTATTTAATCTCTCTGATCCGCGCTGCCTACACAGAGAGGAAGGGGGCTGCTGGCGGGCGGGCGGTGAGAGATGATGTAATGCTCTCTGCTCCCTCCCGCTTACCAGCAAGCTGATTGGTCAGCACTCGCTCAGGCTCAGACACTCACTAAGCCAAGGCCGCCCAGCCCACAAGCTCTCTCACCTGACACCCTCAGCGGAGCCGCCCGCTCTTTTAGCTGGCGGAGCCGCACACTATGTCACTCGCTTCCCTCACCAGCCCACCAAGCTGCCCACGCCTGGCCTGCTCGCTCTCACCCATCCACGGCACTCACCGGCCATCCGCTGTTAGATTTCAGGGGGGCCGTTCCCGCTGACAGAGAGGGGGAGGGGGGGCGAACGGGGGAGATATACAGTGCAGACAGCTCACGGCTCTCCTCTCCCTGTCACAGTGCCACGGCTCCATTTACCAGAGAACTCGGCAGCGGCGCTGTGACACGGAGAGGAGAGCCGTGAGCTGTCTGCACTGTATATCTCCCCCGATCGCCCCCTCCCTATCTGTCAGTGGAGCTAGCTCTAATTTAATTCGCCGTGATGCCGCCTTGTTTACTGCCGAGAATCATGGCATTGGCACTGGTTTCTAGGGGGGGCAAGAGCCCTCCCTTGCCCTATGGAGCGGACGCCCATGCTTACGCCACTCGTATCTTAGCCTAATTTAAGCGTATCTGGTTTCCAGAATACGCTTACATTTAGGACGGCGTAGATTCAGAGTTACGTCGGCGTATCTACTGATACGCCGGCGTAAAGCTATCTGAATCCAGCTATCTGTGTCAGTATGAGCTGGGAGAAGGACAGAGTGGTCAAGTAAAGAAAGGTGCTTGGTATCCTGGCATAGTCTGTCTGTACAGGGAGAGCTGGAGTAATCGGTGCCTGTCTGGTGATTTTACGTAGGAAGGTTGAGTGTTGAGTGTTCTACTTTTGGCCTTATTTCTTGGCAGGACGAGTGACTGTACTTTAGACACTCCCATAAGCTGGAATGCCACTAAAGGCTCATTTACACTGGCAGCCGCCCTTGAAGCCTCTCTGAAAAGAAACCTGAGGTGGATGACTTTTCAGAGGTCAGTTGACAGGCATCTGTGAGGTGATATGTCTCCTCCTCACAGTCTATTTTAACCCCAAAAAGTCTGCACCACCACCCAAATGTTGCAGTGTGGCCCCATTCACTTGAGTGGGTCAGGTTCGGCGGGCAGTACCAACACAACCCAGTGCAGTGGCATATGTACAACCCCCACTGGCTTTCTGTATTGGCTTAACTGCGGTTCCAAAGCCTATTTTTACTACTCCTCAGCCGCAAGTGTGAATGAGCCCTTATGCCTTGTACACACGACCGGTTTTCACGATGAGAAAACTGCCATTTTTTATATTGGTCGTGAAAACCGGTCATGTGTATGCTCCCTAGCAGTTTTCTCGACGAAAAAACTGCCCGCAAAAAAAATGAAACCAGCTCTCTTTTTTCCCGTCAGTTTTTTTCTCGTCGCAAAAAAAGGTTGTGTGTATGCTTTTCCGAGGGGAAAAAAACACGCATGCTCAGAATGAAGAATGCAGCCCAAATCAGCCCAAAGGGTAGCGCCATTTGAAAGGAACTTCCCCTTTATAGTTCCGTCGTACGTGTTGTACGTCACCGCGCTGTGGTCGGACGTTTTTTTGCATGAACGTGTGTATGCAAGTCAGGCTGGAGAGGATTCACGTCGGGAAATTTCCAGCAGACATTCCTCCTCCGGATTTTGATCTGATGGCTTGTACACACCATCAGATCAAAATCCGCGCGGAAAACATCCGCGGTCACGTGTCGCGCCACGACGATGACACAGTGACGTGCGCGACGCTGGAAGGTAAATACTTCCACGCATGCGTCGAATCATTCCGACGCATGCGAGGGATGGGGAGCGGACGGACTTATCCGGTGAGTCAGTACAGACGACCGGATAAGTCCAAAGGACAGGATTCCAGCGGATAGATTTTGTAGCATGCTAAGAAATTTATATCCGCTGGGAATCCGTCGGCTGGACAAATGTCCGCCGAAAATTGTCCGCTAGGGCCGTACACACGACCGGATCTATCCGCTGGAACTGATCCGCGGATAAATCCCAGCGGATAGATCCAGTCTTGTGTACGGGGCCTTAGAGCTGCACGATTCTGGCTAAAATGAGAATCACAATTTTTTTGCTTAGAATAAAGATCATGATTCACGCGGAGTTACATCAACTTTCACATTATACAAAAAAATTGGGCAAACTTTACCGTTTGTTTTATTTTTTTAATTCATTGAAGTGTATTTTTTCCCCAAAAAATTGTGTTTGAAAGACTGCTGCGTAAATACAGTGTGACATAAAATATGGCAACAACCGCAATTTTATTCTGTAGGGTCACTGCTAAAAATATATATATAAAGTTTGGGGGTTCTAAGCAATTTTCTAGCAGAAAATACTGATTTTAACTTGTAGGCAACAAGTGTCAGAAAAAGTCTCAAGCCCTGTACCCACAACCAGGATTCCCGGAGGTATAAAGTCCAACCTGCTCGGTAAGTTTCCCTGTGTACACACGGCCGGTTTCCCATCGGAAAAACTGCCGGGGAGAGCTTTTGGCCGGGAATCCCGGACGTGTGTGTGCTCCTCGCAGTGTTTCCCCATAGGAAAACTGCCGGGTTAAAACCGCCGGGAATCCCGGCAGGAAAATAGAGAGCAGGTTCTCTATTTTCCCACCAGGATTCCCGTCAGTTTTCCTGTCGGGAAAACTGCGAGGAAGCATACACACGGCCCTGGATTCCCGGACAAAAGCTCTTCCCGCAGTTTTCCTGGCAGGAAAACCGTCGTGGAGTACAGGGCTTTAGGGCCAGATTCAGATACAATTACGTTGCTCCATGCAATGTAACGTATCTGATTTACGTTACACCGCCGCAGGTTTACATGCGTAAGTGCCTGATTCTCAAAACTCTTACCTGTAAACTTGCGGCGGTGTAATGTAAATGCGCTCGGCGCAAGCCCGCCCGCGTTGCGCAAATGGACGTCGCACGGACGTCATTTGTTAAGACGTTAACGTAAATGGCGTCCAGCGCCTTTCACGGACGACTTACGCAAACTACGTGGTTTTTTAAATTTCTACACGGGAACGACGGCCATACTTAACATGGCTTAGAACAACTAGGGCTCAGCCCTAATTTTACGCGGCATAACTCGACGGAAACAACGTAAAGTTAGATCGACGGCAGAGCGGACGTTTCGGGACTCGCCGTAACTAGTCATTTGCATAATCTACGCCGACCGCAATGGCCTCGCCACCTAGCGGCCGGCCTAGATTGCAATCCTTAAGATCCGACAGTGTAATTCACTTACACCTGTCGGATCTTAGGGCTAGCTATGCGTAACTGATTCTATGAATCAGTCGCATAGTTAGGACGGCCGTAACACAGAGATACGACGGCCTATCAGGAGATACGCCGTCGTATCTCTTTTGTGAATGTGGCCCTTAGTTTTTAAGTGGTTAAACTGACCTCATTTGCAGACCGAAGTTCTTCCCTTTGATCTAAAACAGTGTTTTCAAACTGTGTGCTGCGTCACACTAATTGCAGATGTGCGGTGGGACTGCACAACATTAGGCCCAAGACAGAACCCTGGACAATACAAATTAATTGGCTATTTTGTTATTTTGCTAACTTAAAGGGTCACTAAAGGAAAAAAACATTTTTGCTAAATAGCTTCCTTTACCTTACTTGCAGTCCTGGTTTCATGTCCTCATTGTTAGTTTTTGCTCTGATGTTGCTGTAATTCTCCTCTGTTTGGACACTTCCTGGTTGTCTGTTCCTGATCACCACAGTACCTGGAGATTTTAGTTTCGTTTTCAAACCATACTGCTCTATGGCTCTGTCCAGCACAGATACAGCATAACATGCTAAACCGAAACTAAATGCAAAAAACGAAACTAAAAAACTACAGGTACATTATATGATTGATTTTTTATCTATTTTTAATCGTTTTTAAAAGGAATCAGTTAACTATTATGTCTCTATACCCTGTAAACAGTCATTTCAGCAAAAAAAAAATGTTTTTTTCCTTAAGTGGATCCTTTTAACTAAGTTTGTTTTACCTCAAGATAACTTTACATCAAAAACATCCAATCCACAAACCTATATAGCAATATACATTTTTTTTCTTTGCATTAAATAAATATTTCGAGAAAACACCTTATTCTTCAATGGTATTTTATCTCTATCTCAAATTGCTCCACTTTCTGCCCTCGCAATAGACATCCTGACAACTTTGTAGGATTCTAGCTGTATTATAGGAAGTGAAAATCTGTTGCTAATCCTTGTGAACTGAACCTCGCTTCAATCTGATTTGCTCTCACAAGCAGGCACATCCTTCACATTCAATTTAATATATGTAAAAACAAATAAGTTCTTCAACCACAAAAATTATTGAATCTTATCAGGTGTGCAGCAAAGCTTTTTAGATCTATTTGGTGCGCCGCGAGACAAAACAAGTTTGAGAAACACTGATTGAAATGTTACAATGTTTCTCTTTATCTGCCAGTGAATGTTGATAAACCTTTTGCTGGTTTTTTTTTTATTTTGAACAGCTCTGCACTGTTTACATAGAATCATGGAAATGCCAGAATTAACCACTTGAGATCCGCGCTGTAGACGAAAGACGTCCACAGTGCGGCTCTCAAGTGCCAGGTGGACGTCCCTGACGTCCTGTTGTTTTACATTCCCCACGCTCGCCGCTGGGGGGGCGCGCAGCGGGGAAACAGTGGGGTAGATTCAGATAGATTAGCGGATCTTTAGATCCGCTAATCTATCTGATTTACGATCCGTTGGCGCAAGTTTTTGAGGCTAGTGCTGTATTCAGAAAGCACTTACCTCAAAACTTGCGGCGGCGTAGTGTAAATCCCCCGGCGGAATTCAAATTCCGCGGCTAGGGGGCGTCTACAATTTAAATCAGGCGCGTCTCCGCGCCGTTCCTACAGCGCATGCGCCGTCCGCAATTTTCCCAGCGTGGCATTGCTCCAAATGACGTCGCTAGGACGTCATTGGTTTCGGCGTGAGCGTAACTTGTGTCCGGCCGTATTCTGAATCGACTTACGCAACGACGTAAAAATTCAAAAACTCGGTGCGGGAACGACGGCCATACTTAACATAGGATACCCCTCACATAGCAGGGGTAACTATACACCGGAAAAAGCCGAACGCAAGCGACTTAAAAAAAAAAGCGACGGGCGGGCGTTCGTTTCTGGAATCGGCGGAAACTCCTCATTTGCATATTCATCGCGTACAATAAAAAACGGAAACGCCACCTAGCTGCCAGCGGAGATTGCAGCCTAAGTATCCGACGGTGTAAGTCACTTACACCTGTCGGATCTTAGGGATATCTATGCGGGACCTGATTCTATGAATCAGCCGCATAGATCCGACTATCGGAACTCAGAGATACGACGGCGTATCAGGAGATACGCCGTCGTATCTCTATCTGAATCCGGGCCACTGTGCCTGGCGCATCGCTGGGAATACATTTAACCCCT